>NW_027315835.1:9057773-9140273 GCF_026437365.1 Eucyclogobius newberryi | reverse complement strand
GGCTCCTCCTCTGGGGCCCGGCGCACTCTGCTGTTGCTCCTCCTCTGGGGCCCCATTCCTGCACTCTGCTGTGTGTCTAAAGCCTTCAGTGGCTCCTCCTCCTTCAGTGGCTCCTCCTCCTTCAATGGCTCCTCCTCCTTCAGTGGCTCCTCCAGCTTCAGTGGCTCCTCCTCCTTCAGTGGCTCCTCCTCTGGGGCCCGGCGCACTCTTGGATGCCAACCGCCATAAAACAACAACAACAACAACCAGCAGTAGTAACACATGGATACCAACCGCCAGAAAACAGGGAAGTCAAGGCACTGGAAGAGGAACTTATAGGACTACGACAAAGTCTAAGGAATAAAGTCTGGCGGTAATGCAACACTCGGATGTCAACCGCCATAAAACAACAACAACAACAACAACTCTGCTGTTGCTCCTCCTCTGGGGCCCCATTGCTGCACTCTGCTGTGTGTCTAAAGCCTTCAGTGGCTCCTCCTCCTTCAATGGCTCCTCCTCCTTCAGTGGCTCCTCCTCCTTCAGTGGCTCCTCCTCCGGGGCCCGGGGCGCGCTCTGCTGTAGCTACGCCCCTGGATGAGCTCAGATTTAGCCGCAGTTTTTGTTCCTCGCGCAAAGAGACGCGGCTGTGACGCAGAGCGCACGCGAGCCCCGGTCTGCGCTGGACACGAGCACGATTCTCTTGTGATTATCTTAAAAGAGTCGAGTTCACACTGATCATTTGAGTATTTATATATATATATTTTAACTTCTTTGACGCACGGATGGCGGCGTGTTGATCCGGAGCAGGTGAAGTTATCAGGGAACAGTCCGCAGCCTCCAGGTAAGAACTACTAGGACTGTTTATCATTGAAATAAACCTTTCTTTGTCACGTTTAATCGCCGTTTTAGTGATAATTTCGAAACAAGATGTGCCATATTACCATGTAACCTTTTGAAAAACGGTGTAAATTCAGTATAAAGTGCATGTTTAAACCTAAATGTGTTTACTTTGGGTGTAATTTGCCCTCTAATCATAAAAAAAAGCTAATTTAATTTAATTGCAATTCAATACCTGATCACAGGAGAAAATTATAATACTGATTGTAATTACTTTATAGTGAGAATGCAGAGGTGAAACTTGAATTTATTTGTAGAAGTCTAAACGTGGTCCAGTACAATAGACCACAGACATGGGGATTATAAATAACAGATGATCACTTTATGGTGTGACATGTTTGGAGGGGGAAAAGAGGGTCATCATGTATTCAAAGTGGATGGGAAAACGTACATTTATGACAGCGGCTGAATTGAGTTTAGTTCATGGTTTTGAGCCCAGTTTAGTCCTAACTTGTTTTGGTCCTGGGTGTCTCCATGAGGGCAGCTCTTTTGGCATGGTCTGTATTTGACCAAAGAACCAGAGATTTTTTTTAAAGGCGTCAAGATAAAGATTATGGCTGAAATCACCACTGTTTATTTGACATTTGGCCATAAAAACCTCAACTAATGCTGGATGGATTGTGCTGTAGGTTTCCCGCAAGATTTCCTCTGGTTTTAGACTAATAAGTAGAATATAAACCCCACAGAATATAAACCCTACAGTCTTATATATGACTTAAATGTGTTATAAATAGTGTTGTCACAGCTACGACTAAAATAGGAAAAAAAGACGCAAGTACCATTGTCAAACATATCGAAAATAAGACGCTAATCAATACTAAAACTACCGTAATATTGAAATTAGTTTTAAATTAAGTATCAATACTAAAACAAATCACATAAATAGGACAAAATGTGGCCTTCCCTGAAACGTTTTACAATGTGCTTCATCAGAACTGGCATAAAACTACAACAAAGTACATTATTTTGAGTTGGAAATGAGTTTATTGTCTAAAATAAGGTGTTGCGGTGTCGGTTCAGTATCTGTATAATTTGATCTGTTTTTATGAGGTTTTCCCCTGGTTTTAGACATTTATTGTTCAAAATATGTAAAGTATAAACCCCCATAATATTGACCGTAATAAGAGTTGTTACAGTACGATTTCAGTACTAAGGAAAAGCGTCAGTGCTTGATACAGATTAGATACCACAGTAAAGAGTGGGTAACATTGACCATATTTTCAAGCAACAATATTCAGATGATATTTTCACAATGCATCAGTAATGTGCTAAAATGTGTCTTTAAATGTCTTGATCGAGGTTCAAGAATCACATAAATAAACCACAAATGAGCATAAACATCACATTATACCCTTGTTTTGGGATATTTAAAGTTTTTCTCTTTTTGAGGTCATTTTTAATCATTTTCAATTTAGCGATATGACTACGTTTTTCAATATAGCTCCCACCTCTAACCACAGAAACTACTTAAAAAAACAATATCATGTTATTTTCAACACAAAATAATAGCAGTTTCTCTAATATTATTACCATTTGGTCTTATATTAGTTACAATGTAGACCACACCATTCAGAAAGGTCACATTTTCTTTGCCTTTTATGAAACTATAAAAAATGTATGTGAGTTTAAAATCTCGTTTCAATTCTGTTTTTAGCATCGTTTATTGTATTATATTGCTTTTTTTTTTGCTTGCTTTTTTTCCAAGTAACTATGTAATAAACAGTATTAAGGGACTTTTTGGTGATAACATTTGTTTCAATGCAAAACCACAACGTCCAGTCCTCGACACACTCTCCTACTGGACTTTTCCTCTGAGGTTAATGATTGACTGGACAAATATTGACCGTGTACAATGGCGTTACTTTAAATCAATGGGATGTGCAAGAGGTGCTAAGGCTTTGAAACAGTTAAACTTGTAAATAAACTCGTCTGCTGTCTCTCTCTCCCTCTCTTTTGTATGAAATTACACTGAATGGACAAATCAATACGTTCTCATTGACTTCCATCGCTGTGTTATTGATACACCAGGTTTGAAGGAGAGACTGTGGAATATGCTCTGACACAAGTTTATTTAAGCATTGTTGTCGACCTGATGTGTTGTTGTAAATCTGCGCGCTTAAAGTTATGTTTGAAAGTAAAGCACGGCTGCAACTGACACTTATTTTTGTTCACTGGCAACGACCACGACCCCGGCTACGATGCAAAGTGTTTATTGGCAGGCGAGAAACATGAACGACACAAATGTACAGAAGTTGATGCCGTTTTGGGGCTTCTGGCGATGAGGGCTGTAGGTTCCGGGGCCTCGATAAATGAATAATAATTAGAAGACTTAAAAGAGGGTGTGAGGGAGGGGCACAGGTGTATGTGATCTGGGTGCGTGAATAGTGTAGCCGCAGGAAGGGGCGTGGTCCTGCTCCCGAACTTCACATAACAAACTTATCTTGATTAGCCGACTTACGTACTTGTGCTTTTGTTTTTTTGTTTTTTTATAAATTTGCTAATAATTCTAACAACCTTCATTCAAGTTGTCATTACGGTCATTGTTTGTAGAATGTTGAGGCAAATTTAATCCTTTTTGGAATAAGGCGCTAACATGACAAAATGTGGAAAAAGTGAAGCGCTGTGAATGAAATGTACACGTTGAAATAAGGAGAATGGAAGAATAGTTTGAAAATGCCAGTGTCGTTTTGATAAAATGTCTTTTTGCATGTGTTTTACAGCTTGTACAGTCCATTTAGCCTACAATTGTTAAAGAACGACCATGACCTTAAGTAACAAAAAGTACAATTCACCTTAATATCACTGTTATTACTGCTATGGCTACTATGGCTACTGCAACTTTATCTAGGTTACTACTTGTACTTCTGCTTCCAAAAGCAATGTATACTTGATACATGGGGGGGCAAAAAAAAAAAAAAAATTATCACAAATTTGACAGAATCTGTACTAAAAGGGACTCTTATCTTGGACATTGTGTGCCTTAACCTTCTTTTTTCTTAATTCTTCTCAATTTGATTTGTCTTTGGTCCTGTTTTTTAAAGTGTTTTTTAAATGAAAAAATAACAAAAGCTACGTATACTGCTGTTGTGTCCTCAGGCAAGGCATGCTCCACAAGTTTATTAGATTAATCAATTAACAACACTGCAACTGATTTCTGCAAATGATAGTGCTTGTACTTTTACTGCAGACACTTGAATTGGACACGAATCGATTAAGAGCAACCAAAATTAGGACATTCATCTCCTTTTCCAAAAAACAAATCCACTCTCCGTATTCCACCCGTTTATCCCATCATTCTTTATAAATAAAATACTAAACATTGATAAAAAATTGATCGTTCAAGTCCAGCTTTCCCTCAAAAATCGACTTCTTTCAAGATTAACTGTGCAAATTCCCCCAAATTAACGCTCAACTCTGATATAAATAAAACAAATATAACTAATATTGTGTAACATGACGGTTTCACTGTCATCGAAACGCGATTGGATGAAAAAAACGCACCATGACGACAAAAACTAAGATACTATTGTAATCTCGTGATGACAGATCTGTAATATCCCAAGAGCACAAATACAGACTTCATGTTCCCACCCAGCAAAGTACACGTGAGTCAGACAGTATTAATAGTGAGAATGACTAAAGGGAGGAGGTTTCTTTGCAAATAATAAGAATAATAAGGATCATAAATAGTTAGTCATTATTTTATATCAGCAGTAAGTTTTGGTTCAGGCCTTTAGTACACAAGAATATTCGAAAGGATTTCTTCAGGCCAATGCAGAAAACAATATATATAATACAGAGATACTCAGTTAATGCTGCTGGTAGTAGTAACAGCAGTAGTAGCAGTAGTTTTTGCAGTATAGTACAAGTAATTATAGCAGGCGTTAGGAGCTGAGTAGAGCTGTGCCTTGAGAAGAATTCAAGTTTATCACGGAATATTAATGAAGGCAAGGAGAGTTTATTTGTAGAGCACAATTTGTACACAAGGCAATTAAAATTACTTCACACAACAGGGAAAAAAATGCATTAAAATCACAAAGAAATGACAGAAATCACAAAACCTTCATTTCTATTCATTCAGTTTAACAGTTTTGCTGACATGAATCATACGTTTTGGTCCGTGCGTAG
Source organism: Eucyclogobius newberryi (assembly GCF_026437365.1). Classification (NCBI taxonomy): domain Eukaryota; kingdom Metazoa; phylum Chordata; class Actinopteri; order Gobiiformes; family Gobiidae; genus Eucyclogobius; species Eucyclogobius newberryi. The sequence goes on along the minus strand of NW_027315835.1, from coordinate 9,135,269 downwards.
TGATCTGACGGATGTAAAGCCAAATCTCCTGGCCCACACTGGCAGACACTCCAGACACTCTTTCCCATATGTATTTGACATTGCCAGCGTGACATGTGTCTCCGGGACGGGCACATCGCTTTTAGATTGATTCTTTCCCGTGTTTGACCGTCCCTAGACGTCAGCGCGCTATCTGACGACCGCTCGGACCAAATAAGGACGCATTCACTGACATCATGAGAATAAAAAGTGTAAGTTTTGAGAGATGTAGGTGTATGATATGAGTCTATTTCAATTGGGTAAGAACATTACTTTATACATTTCTTTACATAAAACAAAATCAAGTGAAAAGGTGTAGCTGAAGCCGCAGGTTACTACGCCGACCCTTTTTACAGCGCCACATCGACCCAGACACTTGATACATTCAAATTATTATTTTGCACAGATTTGACGAATACATTATTCATTTTTCTTATATTCTTGATCTTTAACGTTTAAAACAAAAAATTAAAATACAATTACTCAACACCTTGAACATATTTATATATATTTTTACATTTCCTCTAACCAATTGTTTTTTTAAACTTAAATTTTGCTCTTAGATTATAGTTGGCTTCCTTAATTTTAAACAAACACAATATTTGTTGTTTTATAACTTTATCCATGAATAATGTTGTGCTAAGATTGACTAGATCATTGAGTTTTAGTGCTCTAAATTTGAGAAATCTATTGATAATAACTAAAACCTAACTTTTATCCAAAGTAAATCATGTTTCTGGCATATGGGTCCCCTAAGACTCTTATTGGGTTCTTAGAAAAGAGGTCAAAACTAGATTGTGTGTTTTTTATGGCACGTTAATTGTTCTGGAAAGTGATTTATAATTATATCTGTTCTAAAGCATCTTTAATAAGCATAAGACAGTAGCTTCTTAATAAGGAGAAGGGTATTTGTGTCGCCAACATATTCTCGGGTAAAATAGGACATCATTGAAGCGCACGGATACGATGGAGAGTAAAACTGATCTCGGGCGCTCGGTTACAAGTCAAAAACGTTCAGGTATGTCCCAAGCCTTGAGTAATGAGTAAACTCTGAGTTAATGTTTTTCAGTTCCTCTTCAACGAACCCATCCATCTCACTCTGTCACGTTACTCTGTGTGCTCAGGAGGTATTTTAAAGGGAGGGGCACAAAAGAATAAAGAGTTCATTTGAAAACGTTCATTATATATATATATATATATATATATATATATATATATATATATATATATATGAAACAAGCAATGTAGATCTGTACCAGTGATTTTTAAATATTTACACCTTCAAATAGACTGCGAAGGTCATATTCTTTTCTATTTGATAATTGTCCGTTGTTATTTGAGCTAACGTTTTCAAAGAGTTCATTTGAAAACGTTAGCAGTTTTTCATTATATATATATATATATATATATATATATATATGAAACGAGCAATGTCAATCTGTACCAGTGATTTTTAAATATTTACACCTTCAAATAGACTGTAAAGATCATATTCTTTTCTATTTGATAATTGTCAAACCTAGTTATTGACATTTGGTTCATTTTCTGGATTTTTTCTTGCTGTTTTGTCCCATTTTAGTCGTATTGAGTTACATGGAGATACAAATAAAACAGCAACCAAGTATTTTAAATGCCTAGTTTCGTTAAGCATCCCAGTATCTCATGAACTCTGGCCTCGTCAACAGAGTTTGCTAATTTGTCGTTTTGAACCGTTAGGATTTCCCCATCTCGTAGACAGATTCATCTTGTTACTCAGACACTGGCATTTTAAACATCTCATCGACGCCTTTTGTTTGACTTTGGCGTTGTACTTTGACACTCCTCAAACACTTACCCAGGCTGGCGGTACGCTCGGGTTCGCCCGAAACTGCGTGTCATTTTACACGTTTTAGCAGAATTTGACCAGCTCCCGTTTTTGCATTTGCAGTTTTTTTGTTAGGAACTCGTAATAGATTTGACCTTAAATTACATGCTTTGAATGCCAAAACTAGCTTTGCTGGTATGAACTTTTTTCTGTGATTATTTTTGTTGCTGTAGTATATTACAGTCTTATTTTATTCTTACAGTGAAATCCCATTTTTACAGTGAAATCCCATTTTTACAGTGAAACCACCAGCTACAGTACTGAGTTAAAGGTGTTTGAACATGTGGTTGGGGGTGCAAACATGGATTATCAGTTTTGCAACTTCAACTAACTAAATATATCACAATAACACCAAGGTCTTCAGACAGAAATGTATTTTTATTTATGATTTTCTTTTTTTCCGTCTCTGTTAAGTTCGACTGATACACTAATTTAGTCAAAGAGTATATTTCATGTGGCCATAGCTGCGTGTCAATATCTGATCTCGTTCCTGTCAGGGCCTGGTTAGGACGTGGATGGGCGACATGGGCTTCCACAGGGGGGTGCTAGAGCAAACTGTTGTTGTGTCCATAGGCAAGACACTTCACCCACATTGCCCAGTATGAATCTGGTGTGTGAGCGAATGATCGGTGGAGGTCGGAGGAAATGTTGGCACGGATTGGCAGCCTCGCTTCTGCCCCAAGGTAGCTATGGCTACAATAGCAAAAGTGAATGAAAACTGTAAAGCACTTTGGGTGGTTATGAAAGAAGTTATATGAATCTAATGGTTGATTAAATAACCACTTAACAACAGCCATATCTCTAACACTTCTAATATCGTGCTGCCATAATCTGAAACACAGTCTTCGTTGCGCTATTGAATATATGGTATTTTCATCACAACATCACGCATATTCAATAATTGCAGGCTAATTATTCATTTTTACGTTGTGTCCATCCAGGTTCAGCTCCATCATCCACCTCCTCGTCTCCATCTGCACCATGGCGACCAACTCCACCGTCCCGCGCGGCTGTGGCTCCAACGTGGACTCGCTCTACTACAACCTCTGCGACCTGAACGCGGTCTGGGGCGTCGTTGTCGAAGCTTTCGCCGCCGCCGGGGTCGTTTTCTCTTTCGTGTTGTTCATCGCCACCCTCGCTAGTATCCCCTTCACCCGAGACAAGAACCGCCGCAGCTCCATTGCCCTCCACACCTTCTTTTTGATTGCCACGTGCGGACTATTTTGCCTAACCTTCGCCTTCATAGTCGGGAAGGACTTTGCGACGTGTGCGTCAAGGAGATTTCTGTTCGGCGTCCTTTTTGCTGGTTGTTTTGCCTGTTTGCTAATGCAGGGCGTGAGGTTGAATTTTCTCGTACGACGCAATTCCGGTCCGCCATCTTGGGTGCTCTGTCTTGGTATGCTAGGTCTATGGCTCGTCGAAGTTATCATCAACACAGAATGGCTGATCATCACAATCGTTCGCAACCCTTTGGCGCCGCTGAACGGAACGATCATCGGGCTAGCAACCGCGACTCCATGCAACATCGCAAACAAAGATTTCGTGATGGCTCTGATCTACGTTATGACGCTAATTTTGGCGTCTTTTGTGGCAAGTTTGGCGATAATGTGCGGTAAACATAAGCAATGGAAGCTGGAAGGTGTAAGTATCTTGATTACAACTCTGCTTTCCATATTCATTTGGATTGCATGGATCGTTATGTACGTTTTCGGCAATGGAAGGACAGGGGGACCAACATGGGACGATCCGACTTTAGCCATAGCGCTGGTGGCGAACGCATGGGTGTTTTTGGTCGCTCACACCATGCCTGAGATCTGCTGTTTGGCCGATGAAGAAGAGGAAGAGCAGGGATTGGGCCAGGACCTGTATCCGAGCAGAGCAGTGGGCTACGAGGACATCCTGAAGGAACCGAGCCCCCAAAATCTGTATATGGAGAACAAGGCCTTCTCAATGGAGGAACCCAGTCACGGTACGTGGAATATTTATGTGTTTTTGTGTGTGTGTGTGAATATTTGGGCTGTGTAGGTAGTCAAATTTTAGTCAAGATCAAGAGTCAGTCGTTTCTAATCATCAATGACCAGCTCGGGTCTGATTGAACACTGCAACAATGAATAACTAGTCAAGTATGAAAATAATTTTAGTCATATTTCTGATTTCCATCCGTAATACACTTTATTTGTCAATCATCTCTATCTAAAAGCCATCAGTCAGCATATTTCAATCTTTATTTGGTTGATAATGTACTGTATTTTCAAAGTCTCAGTGTGCAATAAAAATACTCGCTAAAGTCGACGAATCAAGTTAAACTAAAATGGCAATGATTAAACACCGATCAATCAATATGAGGAAATAAAGTTGTGGTTATTTTTCCCGTGATATTGCCCAGCCCTAGTGAGCAGAGAAACAATGGGTGTGAGGAAGGACTTTGGGAGACATTCACAGGATTCACAGGATTAGTACTTTATGACACGTCTGGAGTTGTGTACAATTTACAGAGCCCTACTTTTTAAACATCACAAGCGTCACAATTAGACATTTCCAACATTAGCAAATCGTTTACAGACTATACTTAAATAAAGAATAAACTTCCAGGTTTGAGCATTGATCCAACTTGTCATGATCCTGTGTTTCTGTTCATGTTTGTGTTTTCCCTGGTTCAGCTCTTGTTTTGCTCCAGTTCGTGTTTTGCTCCCTGCCCTGTTTTCCCTCTGCAGCCGCCCTTCATTCCCTCTTTAGTCTATGGGAGGGTATATATGCTCCCTCTTTAGTCTATGGGAGGGTATATATGCTCCCTCTTTAGTCTATGGGAGGGTATATATGCTCCCTCTTTAGTCTTTGGGAGGGTATATATGCTCCCTCTTTAATCTATGGGAGGGTATATATGCTCCCTCTTTAGTCTATGGGAGGGTATATATGCTCCCTCTTTAGTCTATGGGAGGGTATATGCTCCCTCTTTAGTCTATGGGAGGGAATATGCTCCCTCTTTAGTCTATGGGACGGTATATATGCTCCCTCTTTAGTCTATGGGAGGGTATATATGCTCCCTCTTTAGTCTATGGGAGGGTATATGCTCCCTCTTTAGTCTATGGGAGGGTATATATGCTCCCTCTTTAGTCTATGGGAGGGTATATATGCTCCCTCTTTAGTCAATGGGAGGGTATATATGCTCCCTCTTTAGTCTTTGGGAGGGTATATATGCTCCCTCTTTAGTCTTTGGGAGGGTATATATGCTCCCTCTTTAGTCTATGGGAGGGTTTATATGCTCCCTCTTTAGTCTTTGGGAGGGTATATATGCTCCCTCTTTAGTCTTTGGGAGGGTATATATGCTCCCTCTTTAGTCTACGGGACGGTATATATGCTCCCTCGTTAGTCTATGGGAGGGTATATGCTCCCTCTTTAGTCTATGGGAGGGTATATATGCTCCCTCGTTAGTCTATGGGAGGGTATATGCTCCCTCTTTAGTCTATGGGAGGGTATATATGCTCCCTCTTTAGTCTATGGGAGGGTATATATGCTCCCTCTTTAGTCTATGGGAGGGTATATGCTCCCTCTTTAGTCTACGGGACGGTATATATGCTCCCTCGTTAGTCTATGGGAGGGTATATGCTCCCTCTTTAGTCTTTGGGAGGGTATATATGCTCCCTCTTTAGTCTACGGGACGGTATATATGCTCCCTCGTTAGTCTATGGGAGGGTATATGCTCCCTCTTTAGTCTATGGGAGGGTATATATGCTCCCTCGTTAGTCTATGGGAGGGTATATGCTCCCTCTTTAGTCTATGGGAGGGTATATATGCTCCCTCTTTAGTCTTTGGGAGGGTATATATGCTCCCTCTTTAGTCTACGGGACGGTATATATGCTCCCTCGTTAGTCTATGGGAGGGTATATATGCTCCCTCTTTAGTCTTTGGGAGGGTATATATGCTCCCTCTTTAGTCTACGGGACGGTATACATGCTCCCTCGTTAGTCTATGGGAGGGTATATGCTCCCTCTTTAGTCTATGGGAGGGTATATATGCTCCCTCGTTAGTCTATGGGAGGGTATATGCTCCCTCTTTAGTCTATGGGAGGGTATATATGCTCCCTCTTTAGTCTATGGGAGGGAATATATGCTCCCTCGTTAGTCTATGGGAGGGTATATGCTCCCTCTTTAGTCTATGGGAGGGTATATATGCTCCCTCGTTAGTCTATGGGAGGGTATATGCTCCCTCTTTAGTCTATGGGAGGGTATATATGCTCCCTCTTTAGTCTATGGGAGGGTATATATGCTCCCTCTTTAGTCTATGGGAGGGTATATATGCTCCCTCGTTAGTCTATGGGACGGTATATATGCTCCCTCTTTAGTCTTTGGGAGGGTATATATGCTCCCTCGTTAGTCTATGGGAGGGTGTATATGCTCCCTCGTTAGTCTATGGGAGGGTATATATGCTCCCTCGTTAGTCTACGGGACGGTGTATATGCTCCCTCTTTAGTCTATGGGAGGGTATATATGCTCCCTCTTTAGTCTATGGGACGGTATATATGCTCCCTCGTTAGTCTATGGGAGGGTATATATGCTCCCTCGTTAGTCTATGGGAGGGTGTATATGCTCCCTCGTTAGTCTATGGGAGGGTATATATGCTCCCTCGTTAGTCTATGGGAGGGTGTATATGCTCCCTCGTTAGTCTATGGGAGGGTATATATGCTCCCTCGTTAGTCTACGGGACGGTGTATATGCTCCCTCTTTAGTCTATGGGAGGGTATATATGCTCCCTCGTTAGTCTATGGGACGGTATATATGCTCCCTCGTTAGTCTATGGGAGGTTATATATGCTCCCTCGTTAGTCTATGGGACGGTATATATGCTCCCTCGTTAGTCTATGGGAGGGTATATATGCTCCCTCGTTAGTCTATGGGAGGGTATATGCTCCCTCTTTAGTCTATGGGAGGGTATATATGCTCCCTCTTTAGTCTATGGGAGGGTATATATGCTCCCTCTTTAGTCTATGGGACGGTATATATGCTCCCTCGTTAGTCTATGGGAGGGTATATATGCTCCCTCGTTAGTCTATGGGAGGGTATATGCTCCCTCTTTAGTCTATGGGAGGGTATATGCTCCCTCTTTAGTCTATGGGAGGGTATATATGCTCCCTCGTTAGTCTATGGGACGGTATATATGCTCCCTCTTTAGTCTTTGGGAGGGTATATATGCTCCCTCTTTAGTCTATGGGAGGGTATATATGCTCCCTCGTTAGTCTATGGGACGGTATATATGCTCCCTCTTTAGTCTTTGGGAGGGTATATATGCTCCCTCTTTAGTCTATGGGAGGGTATATATGCTCCCTCTTTAGTCTATGGGACGGTATATATGCTCCCTCGTTAGTCTATGGGAGGGTATATATGCTCCCTCGTTAGTCTACGGGACGGTATATATGCTCCCTCTTTAGTCTATGGGAGGGTATATATGCTCCCTCTTTAGTCTTTGGGAGGGTATATATGCTCCCTCTTTAGTCTATGGGAGGGTATATATGCTCCCTCGTTAGTCTATGGGAGGGTATATATGCTCCCTCGTTAGTCTACGGGACGGTATATATGCTCCCTCTTTAGTCTATGGGAGGGTATATGCTCCCTCTTTAGTCTATGGGAGGGTATATATGCTCCCTCTTTAGTCTATGGGAGGGTATATATGCTCCCTCGTTAGTCTATGGGAGGGTATATATGCTCCCTCTTTAATCTATGGGAGGGTATATATGCACCCTCGTTAGTCTATGGGAGGGTATATATGCTCCCTCTTTAGTCTATGGGAGGGTATATATGCTCCCTCTTTAGTCTATGGGAGGGTATATATGCTCCCTCGTTAGTCTATGGGAGGGTATATATGCTCCCTCTTTAGTCTATGGGAGGGTATATGCTCCCTCTTTAGTCTATGGGAGGGTATATATGCTCCCTCTTTAGTCTATGGGAGGGTATATATGCACCCTCGTTAGTCTATGGGAGGGTATATATGCACCCTCGTTAGTCTATGGGAGGGTATATATGCTCCCTCTCTCCCTTCGGTCTCTGCCGGATTGTCAAACAGTCAACACCGACATTCAAGCCTCCTGTTTGCCTTGTACATAATCTGTTTAAGAAGTCTGCTGAAGTTTATGTTTCACTATGTGTTACTCTGCTAGGGACACTTTCAGATTAATTCATCTGATCCGACCTGTTTTGCATTTGTTCACTTTTCCTGAAATAAAGGAACCCTGTCCGGGACACTTTTAGTTGCCTTAAGTCGGTTTAAGTTGAGTTGAGTCTGTTAAGTTGAGGAGTTTAAGTTATACATTTGCCTTTTGAGTTTACTCCGTTCAGTGTAGCATTTGAGTCCGTTTGACCTGCCTGATACAACTTTTATGTAAGGCGCTTTATGTAATGAGGAAATGAGATACGAAAGCCACATCAGCCTCTGTTAGCTGTGTCAAAATGTCCACCACTGCGTCTTTGGAGGTGGGAATAATGACTTTACAGAATCTGACGCCGCTGTTACAAAATACAGTTGTTATTCGTGAGAGTTATGGGGAAGCTTAGGTTTTACTGTCGGCTTTAGCAATGTAACAAGTTGAACAAAAAGCAGCGAAGACATGATTAAATATTCATTACTGTTTCTAGGAGTCATTTTGAGCCCTTTTGACCATTCTTAAGATATAATGCTTGGTTGTCAATTTCTATCAAAGATATTCATGGGTTTCAGAGTGAAAAATTAGCATATTTTACTCTGAAACCCATGAATATCTTTGATTTTGTTCAAGTTTGATTTTAGTTATGAGTCTCTCAAATTCATTTTAACCTGGACCTGTTTCAATGGGGACTGTGGCCACGCCTGTTTGCCAAAGAGACAGGTGAAAACAGACTGGCGTACCATTGTGGGATTTTTAACAAACTCTAAGACCATTTAAAATATCAATTGCAAAAAAAAACAATAACCAAAAGGAAACATGTAAATTAATTATGTAAAGTTTGCATATGAATGAATGTTTGTTATTCATTCTTTTTATTCAATATTATTTTTGCTCATGTTTTTGTAGTAGAAAAGTAGAAAAAAATGTCAAAATTGGAATTGCAGTAAGGAATAGTACATTAAAGGTGCGCCACGTAACTTTTCTGGTGTAGGTACTCGCATGCTTGTATCCATGGAGATGCGATGACGTTGACTTGAATGTTCCTCAGCATTGGAGACAACCTAGTGACACCTTTTTAAAGATATTTGCACCTGTAATTGAATGAAAAGATATGTTTAATGACAATGACAACAAGCAAAAACATCTCCATGGAGACAAACTGGAGTCGGACCCATCACCAGAAAAGCACCGTTAAAAAATGTTGCACGAATTGAACTCAGAAAGTACCTTATTCTTAAAGTATTTGGTCACTGTGACTGGCGGGCGTGGCCTGTGTCTCTGAGGTGCTGGTGAAAAGGAAATATGTATTGAGTCTTACCAGGGCTGAGAATCAAAGAGCATGAGAGACATTCTGCTCACTTTACAGGAGCGGCAAAAAACTGTTAACACTGAATTAATGTGGAGTAAACAAATCAGCGAAGCAACAACACGAGGTCTAAGCTGCATTTAGCTGCAAGCAAGATGACTACTTTAACTACATTTTGTCTGTTACAATAATTAAACAAACAGATTTTTATATTGTCATTTTGAAGAGAATCAAAGCAGATGTGAACAACTTAAAAGTAACACAAGTCACGGTCGTGGAGCTTGGTGCTTTATGTCCAATGGTGGTTAGCACATGTCACCAGTTTAGTCACTGACCAATCACAGCAAGAGCTGTATTAAACAGAGTGATCCAAATCTTAATATAAAAAGTTGTTTTTAAGAAAACAGAAGAATTTTGAACCTGGAAAAAGTTCATGATATGACAAAACACACAAAAACCTTGAAAGTTGTCGGTTCCTCTCTGTCCCTGTCAGCAGGACACGAGCAGTTCAGGCTGTAGGGGACTTTTTGCTGCAGTACCAAAGGAACTGGTCCCCGGGTTTAAGCTAGCAGTACCTTATCCAGATATTATAATCGATCCATGAGGAAGCACCATCTTGATATTTTTGAATAAGTGAGCTCACACAAATAGCTCGTCTTTTTTATGTTGTTCTGATGTAGAATTTTTTTTTTTTAATTAAAAAAAACATGCACATTGAAGAGTATTTGCTAAATTGCTAAATTGCCATTTCTTTCTTGCAAATGAACACATTTGAAATTGTGTAAATTGTTGTTGTTGTTGTTGTCTCTGCCATATTTGTGCATTTTTAAATCAAATGCGTAACTTGTTCCTTTGTCTCTATGAGGCCATAGCACTGATCCCTCGGTATAGAAAGTACAAAAACTTGAGTCTTGTCTTGTTAAATCAACCCACCATTCACCCTTAACCACTCCAGGAAGAGCTGACCACAGAGTCAGGCTTAAGTGCACTTTTCTGAGTGTGTTATTTAAACAACAGACTACTCTATTTTTAGTGAAGTGGGCCTCTCGAATGAACATTAAATGTTGGGCAATAGTGACCAAAAGAGTATCTTTTCAGATGATATTTTCTCAATGTGTCAGGAATGTAAAATGTGCCTTAAATAGTCATATATTTTCGATTGTGATTGTGACTTTTTTTTATAATTAATTGTGCACAGTTGAAATGTAATTAACAATAAATGCATACATTTAGCTTTTGTATGTGGCTGGTACAGTTTTGTGCTTTGTACAGTGATACTGGATGAATTTCCCATCTAATTTCATTTTCAAGCATTTTAATTCCTTATTTTCTCTTCCTATTACAGTTTCCAAACCACTTTCCCCCTACAGTGGCTACACGGGACAGCTGCGTACTGCGGTTTACCAGCCAACAGAACTGGCCCTCATCTCCAAATCTGCAGCAAATGTGAGTCCAGCCACACACTTTGGTTAAACACATTTGAATATACCTGCAGCAGGAGCTCATACAAATAGGGAAATACTATTGAAAGTAGTTACTGTCTTTGTGTTAAAACGGGAAACGAATAACCTTTGCTGATGCAAAACTTTTGTTTCGTCGTATAGACATTCACAGTACTTTAATCCACTTCGAAGTATGCATATCTTCTGGAAACATTTCTAAAGTAAATGTTATATTATGTAAAGGTCCTGCAAAATGGCATTTAACCATGTTTTAATGTTGTATCTTCATTAAAAACTTAATTTGCGCTTAATCAAATCAGATTTTTGTCTAGAGCTCAAAATGCCTGCTTCTCTTAAATCCTTGAAGCTCCTTTGTGTTTTTAAAGTTCATACACTCAAAACATACTTGATGGATGGATTCAAAGCTTAATTTTCCACAATTATGATGATTAGAGGCAACAAAGCTCTATTTTCTGCTCATAAATCATTTTGAATTATACTCAAAATACTGAAGCCAAGATGCCCAAAATTGTTTCATGGAACTAAGGGATCATCTCAAAATGGGTTGAAGCTGAAAAGACTTAATATCTTTCGTCTTGTGGCAGTAATTGTTTTGAAATGCTAAAAAACTCTCTCAGCAACGAGCATTAGGTGCGTGCACGGAGTACGCGGGTGTGTCCGTGGCCAGCGCGGGGAGCGGGGCGGGCGTCGCCGTTGTCAACGCGGCTGGTGCAGAAAAGTTGGAAAAGCTTTTTTGCGGCAAGACGCGGCGCAGCAAATGATCAAGAGATTATGCTCTAGTAACCAACACAAACCCTCATGAGGTTTCGGCCAATCACAGAAGACGTGAGATTCTCACTGAGACAAAAGCGCGTGTTCTGCTTCTGTCATTGGTCTAAATGCAGACGATTGACAATTACAGGTTTTGACAAGAAACATTAGTTTCTCACTCTCTCATCCTCTTGAGACTATCTCAATGTGGTCATTTCACAGTTTCGGTTGAATGGGATGTGCCGTAGGGCCCCCAGGGCCCCTGGACCATGTGGATTAAGTAAACAAACATGCGCAACAGGTGACATTATTTGGAGAGTTAATTCTAAATATAAACCAAAGGATGTTCAGGGATGTTCACTAGAGGTGAGCAGGGTCTATCAAGCTACTATCGTTTTATCAACGCGTAAAATTTTATGTGAAGCCAGACAAAGTCTTTTGGGGGGGAGGGGGTCTAGAGAGAGACGAAAAAAATTAAGTCTTTTCAGCTTCAACCCATTTTGAGATGATCCCTAACTAATGCATAGGAACTTTTAAAACAGTGGAATCCAAACGTTTTTCATCGAGCTTGTAACCGTAATATCACAAATGTGTGTATTATTGAGCTATTGCTGTGAAAAGTACTACTCACATGCCAAATTTGGACTCCCTTGTTGTAAAGCTTTACACAAGAAGTAAATGTACACAAACATTGAACACAAGCAGTTCTGACAAATGACCAAAATGTATTACTAAACTCACAGCGCCCCCCAGAGGTCGGTCATGACAATGTTATTCCCCGAGCGACAGTGCCCTCTGCAGGCAGCGGCGGACTGAGACCTCCTTCCAACGGGACCGGCTCAGCTCACACACACGCCAACGGCACCAGCGTACGTGGCAACAAACTCACGTCTGTGGTGGTCTGACTTCACCTGACGCTTTCTTTTCCCAGTGCTAACGATTACAGTCACACTCAAAATGTCTGCAACAAGTGCCACCTCAGAACAAGGACAAAAACTGGACAAAACCTGGCTCTACCCTGGTTTTATTTGAAATTTTAAAATACAAAAGTGTGAAAATATAATATCAGGAATAAGCTAGAACTAAGTAACCTGATCTAAACCAGAACTGAAAGAATTCAAGGCAGCGCATACTGTAATTAGGACAACACAAGGATTAAGCTAGGACTAAACCAGAACTGACTGAAGAGGTGCAATCTCACATGTGTGGGCATCACAGTTAATGCTCAAATTTATTTTTAGACATTAATATCTACTCAATATCTCTGAATTTTTTACCTCGGCTACAGTATACACAGAATCCAAAACATGCCCTGATCTGAGACAGGTTTCATGACTCAGACAAAGACGTAATTACATCAAAATGGCACAGGAAATGTACTTACACTTGCAGACAATAACTATAACAGACAATAACTATAACAGACAATAACTATAACAGACAATAACTATAACAGACAATAACTATAACAGACAATAACTATAACAGACAATAACTATTTTGTTTGCAAGTATGATTTTAAATCTTCTTAGATCTTACGTGAACTAAACAGCTGATTTGTTAATGGAATGAATAATAGCTCGATTAATCGACTAGACAAATAATCAAGCCCTCGTCTTGAGTCTCAACCAAATTTTGTTTCTAGACTAAATTATGATTAAATCAGGAGCAAAAACTATGAGTTAATGAGGAATAAACAAGCCTAAAGTCGATATGAACCCCAAATAAATATGGCTTCTAAATAAACCAAATATAAAACTTACTATATGTGTACACTTGGGCATACTGTCACTGTTGTACTCGTACCACATTTTGAGAACCACAACAGTAGATACGAAGTGGACCACAATTAACATTATTTTATCTCACAACACATCATATCATTCATTCATTTGCTATTGGTGCACTATTATTCACAGCTTTCTTAGAGTTCTTTGCTGTTTTGACCTAAATTAACAACATTTTCTCCTTGGTGTCTTCGTTAACTAATTACAGCTTGAATTTCTTTCTATTCTTGCTTCTGGGACGTTTGGACTCTTGATTTCTATTGTTTTAAGGCAATATTTTAATGAAAACCAAAAACGAACACCTATTGACAAGAATGACGTGTGTTTCTTTCTTACAGGGAAACGGCATGCACAGGACGACCCAGTGGTAAACATCCACCATAACAAAACCCTTTATTTTACTTTTGTATTTATGTATTTCACATTTTGGGACTACTACGGACTCCTGGACGACGCCACAAATACAGCTCATTCATGTTGTCAATGGGATCCAAAGCACTGAGTCCGAAGCTGAAAGACTTTGTTCATTCTCACGTGGAAAAGTTGATAAAGTGATGGATAAAAAGGAAGGAAGTGGAAGAAGATTGAGTTTAGCATTTCACTGGACGCCGTTTAAAGTCAATATTTGTTCTCGTAATATTCCCTGAGACTTAATCGTAATGACATGTTCCAAATATTGAAAAATTATAGTAATAGATAAGACTATGCTGGCCTCGTTGTCTACTTTCCTCCCACAAACTCTAAAACAAGCGAGACAATGAGGTCGTATAGCACAATAAACATGATTTGTACGGAAAATAAGTCACATTTTTTGAACTCCACATAAATAGTTTTGCATGTAAAATGATTCAATATTGATTATTTTTGCCGCCGTTGTCTGAAATCGATGGACACTTTGTTTGTTTGTGGTCACTATAGTGTTTCCATGGGTGACGAGGCACAGGAAATACTTTAACCATGCAGGACTTTTCCAATCGATATAATTGCGTATTTTAAAGGTGCACCGTGTGAAAGTTATGCTGCCTGCTTGTCTCGACGCCACCTGGAAAAGGTCAGATCTACAAGTCAAATCTGCGAAGAGGCGACGCTGCTCACAGTGAGAGTGTTTGTCGAGGTACTTTTTCCGTAGTAAAACACACACACAAAAAAGGCAATATAGATGTGAAATATTCCAGGCAAACAAGCAGGCGGTGCAAAGTAACTAAATATAAATACGCGTTTTACTGTAATTGACTTGATTTTTTGGGTAATTGTTTTTTTGTTTTGTTTTTTGAGTAGATGAGTACATTTTTAAACCTGAACGTGTACTTTTAAATGTGTGAAATCTTAATTGTAATTAGATACATTGAAGAAAAAAAAGTCCCATTCGGTCCAAAAAGCAACTCAGACAATATGCAAATTTAATTCAGTTTAAACTATTACATTTTTCCAATTTTCTAAACAATATTGATCCAAAATGCTACTAAAATTGCGTTAAAAAGAGAAGGCTGGTATTTCCCATGTGTACTTTTTACTTAAGTACAAATGTGACAGCAATATTGGTCATTGAGTACATTATTAGGCATGTAACTGTACTTTTACTTGAGTTCAAATCTGCACCACTCTCTTTCCACCACTGGAGACAAGCAGGTGGCGGACCCTCCTTCAGAAAAGTGACATAGTGCACCTTTAAGTCCGCTGAATGGAAAAACAAGAGGTGGACAAAGTTACAGCACAAGCATTTTACTTTTTTAACAACACCAATATTAGTGTTTTAGCCTTTTACGTATGTTTTTTTTTTGTTTGCGAAAGAATGAAAGGAAAGAAAAGTTCTGAATAGTTACAATGATAATCATGTCGTCACTAAACATCGAGCATTTCATTCAATCATGTAAGTAAACAAGGAAACGTGTGCAGAGGGTAAACTAGAAGTGAAGTGACCGTTGAAATGTTTTATTTGTACGTCATTTTTCAAAGTGCTGCTTTAAATGGATGTCCTGTAAATATTTCATGAGTGCATGTATTTAAACGCCAATGTTATCGACTACTACGTTTACCAATCAAACATCGCTAGACTTGTAGTATTCAAGGTGTAGGATCTGGTATTAGCATGGAGGCTTTTATGATTGCAATTGAGAAAATGTCATTTAAAAAAAGATTAATAAAAATGATCCACTGCAAAAACCAAGTCGACTCGTTTCTGTTTTTTATTCCATTTGTGTAGTAGTTTATGTGGGCAAAAGCGGTGATAATAACGGTGCAAATAAATCAAAAGTATCAATAATCAGATAATAATTGATGCAAAAATGTGTATGGATAAAAAAATACAATGCAAAATCTGACCTTTCCAGAACAGATCTTGAGCTTTATCAGATCAGAATTAAAACCACATAACATAAGGACATTATTTTATGTAGAAAATTATAGTCTAGATTTTTTTTTTTTTATTGATCTTTGTGGTGTCAAAATTGTATCACGTATTGACCCTATTTTCCTTAGTATCAAAAACCAAACAAACATTTTAGTATTGCGTGTTCACATTTGTCCTGGTCTGGTTCTGGTTTGTGCCCAGTTTAGTCCTGATCTAGACTTGACTTGGTCCTGTTCTAGTACAGGGTGCGGTCCAAGTCCCAATTTTGCGTAACAAATTAAATTCCTGTCTGAACTGCTATTTGAAACAATAGATTAAACAAAAATGCAGGTATTTCATTAAAACATTACACTGACTCTACTGGCCTTGGGCGGTTTTTGCTTTTAATGTGGTGTAAAATGGGATAAGGCTAATCAGGTGACAAACATTTCCCTCACCCTAACCATAACCCTGTTCCTAAACTTATCTAAACCCTAAACAAAATAGAGTGACCACCTCAAACTGTAGAAAAAGAGGGACAAATTGCTGAATGTGGTGGGACATGGGTGAGTAGGGGAATCTACAGACCCGGAGGCAGCACTGAGAGGTCCCACCTTCTTCTTTCTGTGCTTCCCCTTCCTTGGCACCCGTATCTAATTGGATACATGTTTCCAACTCTCTACAACTCTCTAAATGTTCTGCATTTCGGGGCAGGGCGGGACAAGCATTGCAAAGCCCTAAACCTGTTCTGAAATCTAATCCTACCCTTTACCGTCCTCAATTATTTCTACATTCATTGTTTTCTAGGTAAATTTCACTGTTCATACTATTCACGTGGCATCAGTGAAAAGTGGTCTCCTTATCCATGTTCCTAACTTGAACCAAAACCTGTTTCCAAACTTAATTACAACTCCTAAACTTAAAGATGGGGCACCTGCAAAAGTGTAGATATAAACATCCGTCCATCTCAACCCAAGCTCTTACAAACCGTTAATATTCACATACATTTATTTAAAAAGCTTTTTTCAGACACCGGAGTGAAACTGGGGTGGTCCGCCCAAGCGCAGCCAATCAGAACGCTGCTTTCGACCCCGTGCGTTCGGAAATACGTTATTATTACACGCAGACAACGCGCAATGGTCAAATTTTGTCTCAAAGTACTGCTTTCTCAACACTCTCTTTGATGGAAAGGACAAAATATACTCATTTTTAACAGAAAGTCAAGTACGGTAGCTTTAGTAACGAAATACGTATGAAGAATTACAGCAGAGACTCAACTATAGCACTAACTAAACCAAGACAGAAACACACAATTTACAAATAAAACACTTACTTATAACCTAATACCAACCACTCTCTGCCACAGTAAAAAAAAAAAAAAAAAAAACAGCCTAAAAAACCACATTCTTTCCATTTTGAAACCCTTTAACATATCACGTTACCAGAATGGACTTATCTATTTCGAGCAGTCTTTCAGTCCAGTCCTGCAGCTCGCATTACACAGCTCCGTAATAAAGGGCCCATGTCAAAGGGTCCACGGTGATTTATATCGCTGCCTCTCACTGCGGGCGCCTGATAACCTCCAGTTGTCCCTCTCACTCACACACAACACAAACAAACAAACAAACAAACACACACTCGGCTCACGACCTGGCGCTATTTTAGGCCCCGAACAGGTTTGTGTCACGGCAGGGCATTTGCATCACACTGGTTTTATGCTCAGCCCCATAAAAAACGCAGCACTGATAAGATGCAAACGGCGTGAATGGGACACAAGCCCATCTGTTCTGTTGTATTATGGGGCTTTATACGAGCGATTCTGTCACGACGATGCGGGGAATTAGGAGAAAGGCGTCACCAAAAAGACTAGAATGGCATTCGCTTTTTGGGAGAGATAAAAGTAGATGCATAGTAGGACAAGCGCAGACAGAGGAAATGTCTTGGCTACTGAAAAAAATGACACGTGAAGAGTTAATCTGCAAAAATCGCCGTAGTTTTTCTTTTTTTTTTTACAATTTTCTTCATATGATATTATTGACAGTAAGAATGGGCTTGATTTTTTTAATTTTTTAAGCCAATATCCCATATGTGGCTTGCTGCTGTTGGCATTATACTAATATTTCGTCATTTTTAATTAATAGCAAGGCCCAAAAATCAATTTCAACAGTAAAGTTCACAGATTCACTTATAAATAAATTATAACAAATCATGAAAAAAAATAACAAAATGTATTTGACATAATTAGTTGCATGGTTATGTAAACATATGGCCATATTTTTAGCCTAACTGCTTATTTATTTACATTTTCACTGATTAGTCTGTTTTTTAAATCAGTGATAAATATCTGCAGATTTATGTTTTGTTTTTTAATTCAATATTGCTACTGGAACTGATATATCGCCTCATCCTAACTGACAAATCATCGAGGATTATTGTTATTACTATGTTATACTCTTCACACACACATTGTATAAGAAGTATTGCGTGAAAGTAAAGAGACTCTTGAGTAAAAGTTTGACTACCGCACCCAATGAACACACGCTGAACATGGGATTCATTTTAACTACAGATGAAACAACAGTTTGGGGTGCTCAATATTCATCACGTGTACCTTCTATGCACTGGTAGAGAACGTAACTGGAATTTTATTGTTTTACATGAACATTTGAGCTGTAGCGGGGACTAACGAACATGTATGGCTCATAAATGACGCCAACTTGCTACTTTTTTGTAGTGTTTTTTGTTAATTTAGAAAAGGGTTTACCTCAATTCTCCTGCTTTAGTGTTTTTGAGGCATCGGCAAATATATCGTCCGTCAGAATTTGTTGTCGTGACTGACCTAGACGTGTGTTTTTATTCAATTTTTTTGACTGTGAAGGTTAACATCGCCACCAAATGAGTAACCGACACCATGTACTTCCAGACACTAACGCTAATTTGCTGCCCCACATCTCTGGTTAGGCTTTTAAAGTTGAAAAACATGAAAAACAATCAATCAATTCAGTTCTATACTAAAACGTCACATCTAAAATTCTGTTTTTGTGCATAAAACCTGGCATTTTTGTGTTAGATTCCCCTCCCAAAACATCCACTTCCCTCACGTTGTTGATGTAAACCTGTTAAAATTACACCTGGCTTTAACTCCACTCATCTGAGCCAAACGTTCCATAAGCAAGAGTCTTTTTACGGCCTGTTCCCAGCGGCCGACTGTGACGTGGTATTTTAAAAGTGAGAGTTTGTTTGTTTTAGTGGTTCATTAACAGCTACACTGCTAAACTAAACTCCCGTGTTATTTAAAGGGAGCCGAGCGAAAACAGCAGCTGATTGGTCGATGCATTTGTCACATGTCATTCATATGTGGTGTTTTTGACCTCCAAGCGACCTCTAAACAGAATCTTTTACAGCATAAGTCAACTCAAGCATGATGAGTTTTGTTTTTTGTTGTTTTTACTGGCTGTTGATTGTATTTTTTAGTGGTAGTAGCGTCTTTTAAGAGATCAAAAAGAAGCCATTTTCTTGGCGCCATTACCCAGTGGACATAGTAGAAAAAGCTTCAGTTGTAGTCATCTGGACTCAGTTTGAAAAAATAGACGTTTCGACTCTCATCCAAGAGTCATTGTCAATAAAAGAATTTAGATCGAGAACTCCGATATTAATACTGTTCTGTGGTAAGACCCACCCATTGGGCGGAGCCTTCCTGAAGTAGAAAGAGTTGTTTGTTTCAACAGAAACTTCCCCCTTGTATCTACCGAGCTGGAAACCTTCTCTGACCACATCAATGCTGTGGACCCACATATCAGGTTTACAAGAGAAGACGCTAAGGAGAATCGCTTGGCCTTTCTTGATTGTTCCACGATCAGAGGAGAGGACGGGAAACTCCAAATAGAAGTATATAGGAAACCTACACACACGGACCAGTATCTGCTCTTTGGTTCCAACCACCCACTACAGCACAGGCTGGGTGTGATCAGAACCTTACAACACAGAGCTCAAGGTGTGCCCACCAGCTCAGAGGGCAAGAAGAAAGAGTAAAAACATGTCCGTAATGCCCTCTCAGCCTGTGGTTACCCCGCTTGGGCTCTCAACAGAGTGAAGAGAACCAAGAAGCAGGACAAAAGGGAAACTGAACAGAGAAGGGTGTTTCTATCCCTTATGTGTCTGGCCTGTCGGAAAAACTGCAGAGAATTTTTAGACAACACGAAGTCCCTGTTTATTTTAAACCAGGAAACACTTTAAGACAAAAACTGGTTCACCCTAAGGACAAGTTGCCGACTCAAAAACAGAGCAATGTAGTTTATTCGATCCAATGCAGTGAAGAAAGCTGTAAAGAACGTTACATAGGTGAGACGAAACAGCCTCTACACAAGAGGCTTTATCAGCACAGAAGAAATACAAGTTCAGGACCACAGAGCGCCGTGCATCTCCATCTTGAAGCCTCTAATCACTCGTTTGAAGACGGTGAGGTGAAGGTTTTAAGCAGGGAGAAAAGATGGTTTGAAAGAGGAGTCAAGGAAGCTTTTTTTGTTAAAAAAGAAAAACCTTCTTTAAACAGAAATGGAGGGCTAAGGTTTAATCTTCCTGTTATTTATAATGGGTTACTGAACCCCTGGAAAGGTAGAGGACCAGGACAAGGGCATTTAGATGCTAATCAGGTACTCAGGGTGGTTGAGCCAGGGTCTCACAAAGACAAAGAGGATTCTTATAGCCCATTAAGATTCTGAATAGGCTAGCTCGGTAGATACAAGGGGGGAGTTTCTGTTGAAACAAACAACTCTTTCTACTTCAGGAAGGCTCCTCCCAATGGGTGGGTCTTACCACAGAACAGTATTAATATCGGAGTTCTCGATCTAAATTCTTTTATTGACAATGACTCTTGGATGAGAGTCGAAACGTCTTTTTTTTCAAACTGAGTCCAGATGAGTACAACTGAAGCTTTTTCTACTATGGAACACGCCTGGACGAATGAGGGATTACACCGACATACCCAGTGGACAGTCGCGGTACTGCAATCACTACGTTAAAGCGCTGTGGGCTACTTGATTTTGACTAGATTACTTTAAAATGTTTGCAGCGGTCCAAACTTATTCCTCTCTTATTCCTTGCATTCTTATTATTCGCCACTTTTCATTTTTGATTTTCAAAGCAAAGTTTTGCCTTCACGGTAATGCTAACAACAACTAGCATGCTAACGCCGCACTCCCTGGTTCTCAGACAAAATGTATAACACTTTATAATAAGATGTGGACAGCACGCAGCGATCTCATTTTGACCACACACGCTGCTTTTTGATATATCCATACTGGGCAAAACTCATTGTCCTCTCAGACACAGCCACTTTTCCCCTGAAGATAGACTTCTCCTCTGCATATGACCCGTCTCCACATCGGTTTGGTCAAGAGTAGCTATGTCGGGGGACACCAAAGAAAAGGAAATCCAGTAAGGCACAGGGAAAACATGCAAAAGGCCCCATTTTGTCCAAGAATTGAACCTGGGACCGCTTTGCCGGGAGGCGAGACTATGAAATCAACTGTGACACTGTCCACACACTTTCCTATTGTTATTCATATCCTATAACATACTTTTTCTAGTACAAACTATATTGCTATACTGATAATCTCTGACTCACTGCTCTTGAACCATGACTAAGCTGTTCATTTTAGCCCCCGGAGGATCTCGCCGGTCCGTCCCACGGGACCTGGTCCTCGGTTGTACATGGAAGTCTCATGTTTGTGTCTCATTATCTGCTCCACTGTGGACTCAGCTTCTTCCTGTTCATCCTCAGAGGAGAGTCCCAGAGCACATACATGACACACAGAAAACGGCTGTATAAGAAGTTGAATACACCTGATTGCACTACCACCACTGACCACTAGGCTCCAAGAGGTCTCGTTTTTTGACGTAAATCCAAGTTATTTCCAGTATTATGTGATTTTTGTCTTGTACACACCTATTTGGTGCTAAGTCTGTGCAATTGATACAATTTTAATCATTCTAAATGTCAGAATCTGCAGTATCTCTTTGGTCTTTTTAATCGAGAGGTCAACAGCCAATCGTCTGCCAGTAAAAGCATCTGATTAGGAGCAGAGTTCAGACTTTTGAGAAAGAAGACTATTTTATAAACGTCTGCATTGTTTAGAAAATGCATTTAATAATTGGTTTTAACAAGACAAAATAAAATTGAAAAATTGTGAAGAGTATTGTGGTATCATTTAACTAATTTTGTGCTTGGTAGTAGTGGTAGTATTAGTAGTAGTAGGAGTCGTAGTAGAAGCAGCTAGTCACAGCAGTACTTGTAGCAGCAGCAGTGGTTGGACCATAACCTCAGTGTGATTTTGCTGAGTTCTCTCGAACACTTACAAACAATAAAAAATAATGTAATTTGAATTTATTATGAAGGTTCTAAATATATATATTCATTATTATATTCTTAATTTGGCTGCACTGGACAAATAAACAACCAAAAGGTGAAAATGGAGTAGTTCTTGATTTTCACACATTTACCCTTGTGCAGATCGTGAATATCACAGTAAAAACAGTACTTTTCATAATCTAAAACTTGACTATTACTACCAAAAGTACCTTAACCAGCTGCGACATCCCCAAAGTGCACCAAATAACTAGAAATGTGACTCTCCTGCACAGTGTACTTAACCGATTTGATTATTTCTAACTCATTCTAATCCAATCACTTCATCTCAACACGAGACTTTTTCCCAGCCGACACATCCTGACTCTGCACCTCAAATAAACATGTTGTGGAGGATTGCGGTGCGGTTCCCGTTTGGAGGGCAGTGTCACCGACTCGTCATTTCACCGCCGCGTCCCGGGAACAGAAGGCCCTTTGTGTCCCGGGACAAAGCCGCCGCTGTGAGTGGGACCTTGAGAAGAACACCTGAGCACAAAATACACTACAGCACGTTAGCTTTGGCTTTAGCAGAAGAAATGAGCGGTTTATTTAATTTTATTTATTTTTTAATTGTTTTAAGAGTCTAGGCTGTTTTTTCTTTTTTTAAAGAGTCTAAGCTGTTTATTTTATTTAAAAAAATTAAAGCTTTTTTTAAGAGTCAAAGCTGTTTATTTTATTCTATTTTATTTTTTAAAGCTTTTTTTTAAGAGTCTAAGCTGTTTATTTTATTCAAAAAAATTTAAAGGTTTTTTTAAGAGTCTAAGCTGTTTATTTTGTTTTATTTATTTATTTATTTTAAAGCTTTTTTTTAAGAGTCTAAGCTGTTTATATAGTGATATTTGTGGTATTTGTATCCGGCCAATCAAATGTTGTCAAAATGTTAAGTCGTTTAAAGTTGCACTGTGTGACTTTTCCGGTGGAGGGTGAGCTTGCCTGGCTTGTTTCCATGGAGATGTGACCCGGAATGTTTTACAGTATGGCATTAAACATATCCATCGAGAGGAAGGCACTTTCTCCACGTATTTTTGCAGTAAAACGCCAGCACATTTTGTAATTGAGCAAATACAAGATGGATACATTTAATGCTACGCTGTGGAACCTTCTAGGCAAGTGAATAACATCGCCATGGAAACAAGCAAGTGGCAGAACCTTTAAAGTTTTGTTCATGTTTAGGTTTGTAGCATTGAAGTGATCGTAACGTTGCAAAAATAAAAAAAAAAAAAAATAATGGATGGTTTTAACGTCACTCAAAAACTTTAATGTTAACTTTAAATAATCACATATTGTCACCTTTTGATATTTCCTGTATTAAATGAATGCATAACTTTAAAATAGATTGTCTTAAAACCAAAATGATATAATCTGGATCAACATAAGATAATAACATTTCATTTTTTTGAGTATGTGCTACGTAAAATGGTGAAAATAAAGTCATAATTTGCATTTACATTGTATATATACTGTTTAAACGTACACCACCTGCACCTCTGCCTGTTAAAGCCTTTTCCGCTCTGCCCTGCGTTGTTACAGGAAATATCCAGAGAATAAACAAATACTATTGACGTTGAAGCCCGGGTTGATTTTCCATTTCAATGAATATGTTTGTCGACAGTGTTGAAACAGTTGTCGGCATCGAAACAGGTTCTTGTGGAAATAAAAGAGACATCAGTATAATTACGTTTGCTCAAACTGCGTCCGCACCTAATCCAAAAGATAGAATTGTTGTGTTTCTAAATATACATGTACTTATATAATCATTGCAATTAAATGAATGTTTTTGTCCAAATATCAAATCTACTGCCCCATTGTGCATTATACGAGCTGCGGTCACAAGCATCCGTGTTTAACTTCAGGATTTGCAATATTACAATACATAAAACAGTTAAAAAAGACTATAATTAATGACTTAAAACACATGTTAAAGGGAGGGAATCTTCTTTTTGCTTTTATGCTGCGATCAGGATAAAAATGTGCCACGAATAATGACGCTTTTGACTTTTTTTTTGTAGTAAAATGTAGTCAAATGTGAAGTAAATTAAATGAATTGTTTGTTTATCGTGTCAATTACTGTCTGAAAAGCTTGTGAAGGCGACGACGCTATGGGAAGAAGGGAAGGGAAGTAAAATGTGTTGTGACCACAAACCGTACACGCGTGTCGAGAACATCCCACATGTTTTCCACTGTGGCTCTTCTGCAGAACCTAAACTTAAGGACGGGTCATGTGAATCTGCTCTTTCTAAATATAAACATTTGATCCCATGTGATTGTAATTGAGTTCTTTCCCCTCAGTCTGAGGCGGGCCCCGCCGGAGGTTTAAGACCAGGATTTTCAAGTCAGAAATGGGACGGAAATGTAATCCTGCCGGGGTCTGGTCTCTGGTCTCTGGTCTTTGGGGGGCTGGTGGGTGGGTGGGTGGTGGGGGGGGGGCTGGGTCTGTGGAGGGTCTGTCTACTTTCAAATACCTGACATACTTAACAGCAAATTCCCCTCAACTCGACGCGCACGGGACGGACTCAGCGTGACGCAGTTTGAAACAAGGATTGACGAGAGAATATGTGTTTTAAAGCTGAGGGAAACGGAGCCTGGAGAGAGGAAGACGATGGCGTGAGGGTGGGCATCTGGCTTAAAAACCCAATGGTAGAAAAGGTTTGGAAGGAAGTCGTCGGAAATTATTTTTAAATCGAGACATAGTGGGTTTTCAATCTAAAGGCTCTGGTCTGAGAGGCTACAACGTGAATTAGTATTACTTCTACATTAAATTCTTTCTTCTTAGATTAAATTCTATCTTTGGACTATAGTGTCTTCAGATTGAAATGACAAAAACATCTCAAAAACAGCGAATCCTCGGGAAAATCAGTGCGTAATCTCAGTCAAATATATAATTATGTAAATAAAAATGCGCCGACACAATGGATTATTCATTTACACTGACGCTGATGTTAAATTATTTCTTCAGCCAGAGCTGTCCCGGGGCCAAACGAGGGAAATGTGGCCGCAAATTCAAACCAGACGCCATTCCTACTCCTAATTCTCCAATTCAATTCAAGTTATCTTTGCAGGACCCAAAATCACAGCAGCGGTTGCCTCGATGGGCCTCCCAGAACAAACAGAAAAGTCAGAGTAATTGGCCGATTAAACCACATTTAAAGGGGATTAAGGAACTGGATAAGTGTCCCAGAGCAAACCTGCCACTGAACTGCCGTTCTAGGCAACGAAAAAATACAAAAAAAAACTGTGGGAAAACACAGAAATCTTGGAGAGAACCACATTCATTCATTCACTCTCATTCATTCAGTGTGGGTGAAGTGTGTCGCCAAAGATGAACCAACTCCACATAGAGGGATCCCATTGTTTATAAATCGAACCAGGAACTACTTAGCCACTGCATTATTACATCACTGTGTTTACGTTCTATTTTAGTCTCTTGCCTTCATTATGGAATATGCAATTTAATCTGCCGCCTCACTGTACAAAAACCACACGCTTTCCATTGTTTAAATCATGACTGTGGACACAAGGCTGTTCTTTCTCATCTGTGGTTTCTATTTGATCTCATTATGATTTGAGCCTGAAAGCTTTTAAGTGCTTTTAGTGTTTTGTGTCTGAGGACAGCAAAATAAAATAAAGAAATTGTACACCAGTATGGAATAAAGCGGTCATTCATTCATTCATTCATAGCAATAGCAGCATTTTCAACACAAAACAAACCATTTTAGACTGAGCACAAATGCACATTAAGATAAAAACTGAAATTAAACTGATATTCTTATGTAGTGAGACTATTTGTTCGTATCTAGTTGTTTTTCTTTGTCTTTTTTTGATGGTTTATGTGGTAATGGGTATTTTTACTTCTCTGTAAAGCTGTGGCGCTCAAACATTTCACAGAAAGTTCCACCAATGAAAATATTTGCTCTTCTTCGTGCCCTGCAGGTCTGTAACCAGACTTTTCCAGGTCTGCAAGTGAAGAGGAAAACATCTTTGAGAGTCAGATTGATCCATTTTGTCGACATATTAGATACAAAAAAAAAACCTTAGGATTTGTAATTAAGTTTTTGACTTACTGAAAATGTATGTAAAAAATTATAAATTCTCATTTTCCTCACTTTTTGGAGTTAAATTAGGTTTAGAAGCCTTCAATACAGCAGTTTGTCTAAATATTATACAAGCGTTTAAAGTTTGGTGTAAAGGTGCTGCTTTAAATATTGATTTGTATGTCACTATGGGGAAAAATGGCATTTTGAAAAACAAACTTTGACGTTACAGTGTCCCATAAATCTATCGAAACATCCGGTGCAGATTGGACAATGTTGTTTATACCATCCACATAAAAGCATAAAATATTCAGTTCAAATGTGAACCTTAACCCTTAAATGTGGACTAAATGTGATTCTAAATGAAGCACAGAACCACTGTTCTACACTTTAAGAACCCGCCTTCTCCAAAGTTTTACATTCACCCTCTGCCGCTGGGCCCCTGGCGAAACAGCCCCATCACACACCTGGTTCATCTCATGCCAGGCTGAGCACCTGCTGTTGTTGCCACGGCACGTTGCCATGGATACGGCTTGCAAACACCGCGGCCTTTGGGGAGCCGCTGTCGCCTGAACACTTGGGACGACGACTTACCCGGCAGCGTGCGTGAGCGAGGAGGTCACGGAGGCGGTAAAGGATTACTGATTAAAGAGTTTGGAAAAAGCTTCTGAGTTGAAGTAAATACAGATTCAGGGAAATTCTACACCAGAGATGAAGCAGGACTTAAGCTGGTCTAATTAAGGATCAAAACAAGTCCTAACAAGGTTGAAATCGGGACTCAAGTTAAACAAGGTTCAATCTAAACTTTAAAATACACTTCAAGGTTGTATTCATGCCTGTTTGGTCCTGGTTTGAGCCTAGTTTAGTCCTGATAACTAGTTTAGTTTTGGGTAAACTCCCAGTTGTTGATTTAAATTCCACAATTAAACTTGGACTGAACTTGTATTTTATACAATGAATCTCATCAAGAGTTTAAGTAAAATTACATGAGCTGTTCTCACTATAATGTCATTAAAGTCCTAAATTCCTACTTGTTTTACATTTCAAATAAAACTAAAATCAAATAGGCTCTAAACCCAGACAAAGTACTGATGATGAAATAAAGAAATATATAATTCTTGCTGTTTACTTCAATAGAGTATAGAGTATATTACATGCATGAAGAATTAGAAAAGGCTATTGATCTGGAGAGAATGATTAACTTGCAATGTTTGGATCTATTTTCTTTGCAATGCTGCCCCGCTGTGGACAGAGATTGAAAATGCACTTGGTTTTCCCTTAAATCTCATTGAACAATAAAATCCAATCATTTTCTGCCAGTGGTCAGTGAATTTTATTTTATTTTTATTTTCCAACGAATGCATAGTTTTTAGGTTATTCTAATCCAATATAATCCCGTGTCCAAATAGAGATCAGAAACCAATTATGAATCTTTAACGCTCAACAGTCCGATTTAGAATATGCACATTTTTGTTTTGTGATTATTATAATTTATAAAGCCTAACTTAAACAACTATTTTTTTTTTTTTTTAAATGGTCTGGATTCTGTCTCATCTACATATCTGGTGTTGTTTAAATAGGTGTCTGAGATCTAGAGGCACTGGAGGAAATGATTGTATGGACTGTAATTGTATTATAATGTGTCATTATTTGTCTTATGTGTGTTTTTGATTGTTTTATGTGGACCCCGTAGTCTGAAATAAAAATGGTCTTAAATGTACTATTTATCGCTTGCAAATCTCTATGATATCTTCTCATATGTCTTTGTAAATTAGTTTCTTACTCCATACTTTCATCTTCCTCCTACAGTTGAATGTTTTTCCACCTGTTTGTGTCCTTTAATGCTTTATTATCTGTATACTTTAGCGAGCAAGTGCTTTCTTGAACAGCTGCACGGTTGAGCAGCTGCAAGGTCTCTCTCCCGTGTAAACAAACACACGCAACGTCGTCACGCTACGTCAGAGCGTAAGGAGGCGTGGCTAGCTCTGCTTCTAGCTAGCTTTCGCATCAAGAAGAAGGTATTGTGGACATTTAACGTTAGAATATTACAAAAGAAATGTTTAAAATTGGGATCAAACTGCGATTTCCCCACATCCCGTGTCGCTGATGATGTTGTGTTTCAGTGGGAATTGGCTGAGACCTACGCGATGCTTGCAAAAGGTTAGTATGATGCTAAAGTTGTTAGCATCGAGCTAACCCGTGACTGTCAAGAGTAGAGAGGACACTCACTTCAGGTCATTTAAAAGACAAAACAAGTCAACTCAAGGTTAATAATGTATTCTCGTGGAGATAAACCGTATTTATTTGACTGTCTTTGTATACTGGGCCATAGAATAAAAGTGTTGTTGTTTACATGTTCATTTATTACTTCATGTAGGCTAGTGTAGTCTAAATTATGTGAAAACTGAGAAATTCTGGAACATCAAAGCTAAACAAAATAACAATAATACAGTTTCTTCTATTTGTTTCTATAATAGTGAATAGATCCTTTAGTTTCCAAACAAATAGGCGCTATATTCCAGAATAAACACAACTGGAGGCAAACATTCTAGAATCTAAAGCACAATTTGTACACAAGGCAATACAAAGTGCTTCACACAACAGGAAAAAATGCTCTAAAATCACAAAGTCAAGACAGAAATCGGTTTAAGTCAAAACAGTTTAAGACATAAAAGAGAAGAGTGCAAGAAGAGTACATGAAACTATTTTAATGGACAAATCTGGATTATCTGGACACATTTAACATATGAAAACCAGCTCATGTTCAGTTGCAATGTGAATAATATCAGAGAATGGTTAGAAAACATTCAGAAATGCTTTATAGATTCTTTATTTGTTTATTATAATCACTTACCTATTTTGATGAAGGTAAAATCTTGATTTTTAGGTTTTACTGGTCAAATACAACTTTTTTGACACCTTTCAGCACAATTTTACTTTTTGTGACGCTCAAATACAAATGTGAGGTAAGACATGTGTATTTTTCCTCCTTTATGATACAGATGGAAACAAACTTACTTTGCCACACAATAAAAATATATTTTTTATTAGCGAGACTTAAAATGATCACCATTCACAGACTAATCTAATGTCAGTTATTTGTTGAAAATGTTGTATTGTCTACTTTAGATTGTTCTGAATCCTTTTGAAGGATTTATTGCCAGGTTTCAATACTAAATTCAGATGAAGAGCAGGTATTTATGACATTTATGACATTAGGTATATTATGACACGGTCCAACAATCGTTTATGCAGACATTTTTATTTTTTGTGTTTCCTGTTTTGTTTTATTTTGTTAGATCTACAAGTCCTCCTGTAACAAACAAACTTACAACTCATTGAACTAAAATGCAGTTAAGATAAATACATTTTGAATTTTAAAATGTCATTTAGGAATAGCTAATTTTTTTAATGTATAATTTCACTTCCTGTTTGTAATTGATGACGTCGCACTAGAAAATTAACATGCAAACACTGGGCACAAACTCATCTAATGTCTCAATTTTTTTAATTTAACTAATAAAAATATATGAGAGTGACTTCATTTTGTTTAATTGATGTTTAGAGAGTCAAAAAAGTTGTTTATTTGTGTATATTATGCATAACCTTTGACTGGAATGAGTGTCCTTGGTGGTGTGATGTCACTTCCTGTCATTACTACAGATTTTTCAATGTTTTTATCCACAAATACCTAGTGTAAAGCCTGGTGTAAAACTATAATTTATATGTTCAACTGGCATAAATACACCAAATAAAGTCAAAATTAGACAATCGTAAAAAAAAACAACTGTCATAGGCACTTTAACATTTTAGTTTATAGACTCTATAAATTAAATGTGCTGTTATATTCTGCTTTTGTTCCCTAGTTTTGCGGCCTGTCTCTGTGGCAAACATCTCAGCGAGCTCCACTGTCCACAGAATCCACACAACTCTCCCAATCCACAAATCCCACCTCTCCCGCTCCTCCACCTCTCACTTCTCCCACTCCTCCACCTCTCACTTCTCCCGCTCCTCCACCTGCCACTCACGACTCCGTCAAAACTCAAAACGGCGACAAAAGCTGCTCTTGGACCCCGGAGCAGGGCCCTCCTCCGGCGCCCACGCACTGCTGCATGAGCGGCTGTCACAACTGCGTGTGGATCGAACACGCCGAGCAACTGCTGAGATACTACCATGACGGAGGAGACAAAGCACTGGCCGCAATAGAGGAAAACGTCCTCGATGAAAACCTCAAAACGTACCTCAAAATGGAAATAAGACTCTTGAAAAAGCCCTGACATTTCAGCGCCGGTCTGCTCGAATTTCACTGTGAAGAAAGTTGGATTGTTTTATATTTTGCTTTTTAAAAATTGTAGGTATTGTGTTAATTGGCCGATTTGTGCATGAAAAACATAAATTTAATATATACAATTTTTGACTAAAAAAGTATTTGTACTAATGACATAGTGCTTTTTTCTTAGTTCTGCACATGTGACAAATATGGTGCATCTTTGTATTGTTTTGTTTAATGTGATGTGAATTTATATTAAATAAACATTAAAATACTGTGGAAAACCTTAAGTCTAGACTTGAATACACAATGTACTTCACTAAACGTAATTACCTTGTAGAGTATGAATTACATGTAGTTATTAGTGCTGCATTTATTAAATCAAATAATTAATTTTGTCCATTGATAACATTTTTAACCGGTTCAAATATGATGACTGAAAGCTTTGAGATCAAGATTGTATATGTCTTATTAGTAAAAAAATAAAACCAGTTAGATATTTAATCATGTCTTTGTTATAAAACGTCTTTACATGTTTCTGAGAGTCTTTACAGCCCAGATAATAATCAAAATATTAGATTAGATTAATTGTTGTAGTCCTAGTTGTTATGAATGACCCATAATAAGATAAAAGGTGTAATGCCAAATAATCGTTTTGGTCTGGTCATTACTAAAACAAACTTTTACTTGAGTATAAACTGAGACAACTTATATTTGTATTTGAGACATCACAGAGGAGAATGCACACTGAATTCAAAATATGTGTGATTTCTGCTGTAAAGGATTTTGTACTTCTGTTCAATTAAAAGCCCTGTCCAATATTGTCCTAGATGTAATAAACCCATGTAAAAGTAAATCTGCGCGACATTTTAGGATGCACAAAGGAGAAAAACCTTTTTGTTGCACCTTGTGGGAAAAGGGAAGAGTAGTCAAAAATGTATTCAAGTAAACGTTACTTATTAAGTCGTTAAGTAGTTGTCCTGGTTATATTTAGGACACGTTTTCATTTCATTCAGTAGAAAAACCTCTTATACAGTGATACTTTCTGAAGAAAACATTATTACCTTTTTTCAGACCAAGATGAAAAAAATGATTCTTTACATTTTATTCAGCAAATACAACATCTATAAAAATAAAATACAAATTCCGGACAGAAAAATAATATTAATTGTTGATGGTTACTCAGTCCTGTTCTTGTCCTGCTCTAGTCTTGTTCTAGTCTTGTTCTAGTCTTGTTCTAGTCCTGTTCTAGTCTTGTTCTAGTCTTGTTCTAGTCCTGTTCTAGTCCTGTTCTAGTCCTGTTCTAGTCTTGTTCTAGTCTTGTTCTAGTCTTGTTCTAGTCCTGTTCTAGTCCTGTTCTAGTCCTGTTCTAGTCTTGTTCTAGTTCTGTTCTAGTCTTGTTCTAGTCCTGTTCTAGCCCTGTTCTAGTCTTGTTCTAGTCTTGTTCTAGTCCTGTTCTAGTCCTGTTCTAGTCCTGTTCTAGTCTTGTTCTAGTTCTGTTCTAGTCCTGTTCTAGTCCTGTTCTAGTCTTGTTCTAGTTCTGTTCTAGTCTTGTTCTAGTCTTGTTCTAGTCCTGTTCTAGTCCTGTTCTAGTCTTGTTCTAATCCTGTTCTAGTCCTGTTCTAGTCTTGTTCTAGTCTTGTTCTAGTCCTGTTCTAGTCCTGTTCTAGTCCTGTTCTAGTCCTGTTCTTGTCTTGTTCTAGTCCTGTTCTAGTCCTGTTCTAGTCTTGTTCTAGTCTTGTTCTAGTCCTGTTCTAGTCTTGTTCTAGTCCTGTTCTAGTCCTGTTCTAGTCCTGTTCTAGTCTTGTTCTAGTTCTGTTCTAGTCTTGTTCTAGTCGTGTTCTAGTCTTGTTCTAGTCTTGTTCTAGTCCTGTTCTAGTCCTGTTCTAGTCCTGTTCTAGTCCTGTTCTAGTCTTGTTCTAGTCTTGTTCTAGTCCTGTTCTAGTCCTGTTCTAGTCCTGTTCTAGTCTTGTTCTAGTTCTGTTCTAGTCTTGTTCTAGTCCTGTTCTAGCCCTGTTCTAGTCTTGTTCTAGTCTTGTTCTAGTCCTGTTCTAGTCCTGTTCTAGTCCTGTTCTAGTCCTGTTCTAGTTCTGTTCTAGTCCTGTTCTAGTCCTGTTCTAGTCCTGTTCTAGTCTTGTTCTAGTCTTGTTCTAGTTCTGTTCTAGTCTTGTTCTAGTCTTGTTCTAGTCCTGTTCTAGTCCTGTTCTAGTCTTGTTCTAATCCTGTTCTAGTCCTGTTCTAGTCCTGTTCTAGTCTTGTTCTAGTCTTGTTCTAGTCCTGTTCTAGTCCTGTTCTAGTCCTGTTCTAGTCCTGTTCTAGTCCTGTTCTTGTCTTGTTCTAGTCCTGTTCTAGTCCTGTTCTAGTCTTGTTCTAGTCTTGTTCTAGTCCTGTTCTAGTCTTGTTCTAGTCCTGTTCTAGTCCTGTTCTAGTCTTGTTCTAGTTCTGTTCTAGTCTTGTTCTAGTCGTGTTCTAGTCTTGTTCTAGTCTTGTTCTAGTCCTGTTCTAGTCCTGTTCTAGTCCTGTTCTAGTCCTGTTCTAGTCTTGTTCTAGTCTTGTTCTAGTCCTGTTCTAGTCCTGTTCTAGTCCTGTTCTAGTCTTGTTCTAGTTCTGTTCTAGTCTTGTTCTAGTCGTGTTCTAGTCTTGTTCTAGTCTTGTTCTAGTCCTGTTCTAGTCCTGTTCTAGTCCTGTTCTAGTCCTGTTCTAGTCTTGTTCTAGTCTTGTTCTAGTCCTGTTCTAGTCCTGTTCTAGTCTTGTTCTAGTCTTGTTCTAGTCTTGTTCTAGTCATGTTCTAGTCCTGTTCTAGTCCTGTTCTAGTCATGTTCTAGTCTTGTTCTAGTCCTGTTCTAGTCCTGTTCTAGTCTTGTTCTAATCCTGTTCTAGTCCTGTTCTAGTCTTGTTCTAGTCTTGTTCTAGTCCTGTTCTAGTCCTGTTCTAGTCCTGTTCTTGTCTTGTTCTAGTCCTGTTCTAGTCCTGTTCTAGTCCTGTTCTAGTCTTGTTCTAGTCCTGTTCTAGTCTTGTTCTAGTCCTGTTCTAGTCCTGTTCTAGTCTTGTTCTAATCCTGTTCTAGTCCTGTTCTAGTCCTGTTCTAGTCTTGTTCTAGTCCTGTTCTAGTCTTGTTCTAGTCCTGTTCTAGTCCTGTTCTAGTCTTGTTCTAATCCTGTTCTAGTCCTGTTCTAGTCCTGTTCTAGTCTTGTTCTAGTCCTGTTCTAGTCCTGTTCTAGTCCTGTTCTAGTCTTGTTCTGTTCATACCTTTAATTTACCACCTTTTTCCCACATGAATGTCAGTCTTGTGTAAATATTGTACATATAGTTCCATGTGCATTTTAATGAGTGTTCTTTAAACGCTCCCCGGTTTGCTGCCCTCTGCTGGTCTCTGGACTCTGCGCACCACCACTCTGGTCCTCCTGCCTCGTCTGAACCCGGGATCGGTGAAGGAGAGCAGGGCCTCTCCTCCAGGCGACTGTCCCAGGGCCAGTGCGTCTCCTCTGGGGGGTGAAAGGGGCTTGCGGCCCCTCCTCACCTCATCCACGAAACCCTCCACAGAGTGAAACTTGGACGTGAGATCGACCAAGCGGTCTTTGAGAGCGTTGAACTCCGTGTACAGATCGCCCAGAGCGTCTGACAGAGGCTGAATACTGAGGAAACACCAGCATTTTAAACACGTCAATCACTAAATATGTTGACTATTTTGTTTATTAAATACTAGGGATGGGACAAGACCGAATTCCCACGAGACGAGCCACGAGATATGGTCCAGGAGAACGAGACACCAGATTTTTAAATAATTTTTAATCAATTTTGAGGTCCAGTTAACAATTTTAGCCTCACATTTTTATGTATTTTTATGTATTTTTTTGTACTTTGTGGAATTGCAGCTTCTCACCAGATGTACCACCGCAGCTTAACCACTTTTCTTGTCCAAGCTAAATCTGGAAAAATAACAATAATTCAATGATTTTTCTCTCATGTGTGCACAATCTCATGGCAATTTTATCTCATGAGGTCTCGTGGCATGAGATCTTGTCCCATCCCTATTTAATACACATCAAATCTCTCAATACAAGTAAAGATATAATAATAGCCAGAAGACAATTTGCCATTGAGTTTCACAAACTATTCATTCACCGTTGATACTTGTAATGGTACAATCAGCAGTGCTTCTGTGTGTCCAAACGTTTTTATTTTCATTTCAATTTCATTGAAGGACAGACAAAGCAGAAGGGCAACTGAGGGCCTTAAACGATTTCTGTCCCTGGATTTTTCTTTACCGTATTTTCTGGACTATAAGTCGCACCTTTTTTCATAGTTTGGACGGGGTGCGACTTATACTCCAGAGCAACTTATATGTGATATTATTAGTTATTTTCACACTGACAACCACAAGAGGGCGCTCTAGGCTCTAAGCGACGCAGAAGAAGAATCTGCACTTCCTCTTCCTCTGGAGTTTGTGGAGTTGTTTAGAAGTGACACAGAGGAAGAAGAATTCAATGGATTTAGTGATTTGGGGTAAAACTGAAGCTTTGGTAAACTTGTTAGGATGTTCTTTATGCTATAGTTATCTGAATAACTGTCATATGTTACGTTAACATACCAGACACTTACCACAGTTCTGTCTGTGCCTCATGTAGCTGAAGGTGTTAGCGTTAGCATACGTACACCTATTCACCATGTTCTCTAATCTGTTATTATTTTAAATTACATTTCAAGATGAAATGTCTGTTCTTGGTCTTGGATTTTATCAAATAAATTTCCCCAAAAAATGTGACTTATACTCCAGTGTGACTTATATATGATTTTTCTTCTCTATTATGCATTTTTTGGCTGGTGCGACTTGTACTTCGGAGCAACTTATAGTCCGGAAAATACGGTAATTCATCTGTGGGTCTAATTTTTGAAGTTCGTTTCTCTGGAACTTAGATCATCATGATTCTGTCACACCTAAAGGTAGGGTACAGCCTGTGCTCCAACAGTTTCTAAAAAGGTACAATCCCAGCCGACACATACGGGTTTTTCTCCTCAGTTTCTGGACAGGTCATTGGCGCCGACTCATGATTGATGCAGGTTCTGGGCTTTAGGTAGTGACCGTTCGGATCAGAGCGGATGCATAGGTTTAAACACACTGCATTTCTTGACCATAATGTCCAAAGCGTTTGTACCTATTTTTATTTATTTATTTATTTATCTATTAATTCGTAAGAACCCACTGAGATCGAGACCTCTTTGACCTGGGGCAAAGTGCTACCGTAACAATAAATAAACACAACAATTATTTATCGCCAGTGTTTTTCCTTCTTCTTACCGTCCGTAGTCAGGCAGGACAGTGCGGTGGTCATTGAGCAGTAAATCTTTCACTTGAGTCACAATGGCGTATTTCCAGTTGTCCAGAACCACAGTGAGGTTAGCACAGCTTCGACTGCCCACTTTGTCTGCCGAGCACAAACAGATATTTACTATTTAACCGTCTCATAATACTCCAGAAAAATAAAGAATGTACAAATATATGTAAACAAAAAGCCCACATGCCAGAAATGCATGAAATCTGTCTAAATTTTTTGACAAAGTTGGTAAACCTGGCACAAAGTAATTAACTAAGCCCTTTCAAACTAAGAGCTGAAGCAAAACAACATTTGCTAAACAATCTGGAAATAATTAGTACTTGGTTTGTCTTCATGTTGGTGGTTACGTTAAAAATATGTTATCTTTTCTGCACTAAAATGTAATTTAATGTTAAATAAATGAACAGTAGATGAATTGAAACAAAAGCACCTGTAATTAGGCAGCGTAAAGTTTGTTTCCGTGTTTTTTTTTTGTGCATTTAAAATCAAGCCAATTTAGACACCTTCTTCTGCCAAGCTGTTACTTATTTTTATGTAGTTTTTTTGTAATGAACCATTGCACCAAACTTTGATCTCATTTATATTCAAGTCAATTAAGCAGAAAATAGAACTAATCATGTCTTAATAATAATAGCCTTGTCCTTTCACAATGCAATCTTTTAATTTGAAGACACTTGGCCCGTTTTACTGACCTTCATTGCGATGGTCCAGCACCGGTTTGAGGAACTTCTTTTCTCTTTGAGCTGAAGTGAAAACCATGAAAGAAAATAAAAATAAAACTTCCACAGGTTTCATCTTTGGAGAGGATTATTTACAGGGAGGTCCACGGTCTGTAGCAGCACCGCACTGTGACTCAAAAAGAGACGCACCAGAGGATTTTGGGAGGGTCCTTCAGTCTCTCCGCCCACAAACTGAGACAAAAGTATGCATAAAAACCTGACAATGGAGTACAAATACTAGTGCGAACATAGTAATAAAGGATATGAACGATACTATAATGAGAAACAGACGTATACTCAC
The DNA here is from genome assembly GCF_026437365.1 of Eucyclogobius newberryi. Lineage (NCBI taxonomy): Eukaryota > Metazoa > Chordata > Actinopteri > Gobiiformes > Gobiidae > Eucyclogobius > Eucyclogobius newberryi. Next base: position 9,098,554 of record NW_027315835.1, on the reverse strand, counting down.
TGTCATTGAGAGTTATACAGTGAAATCATCCCTGAAATCAAAATCACAGGGTCCTTCACGATTCGATACACGATACACGATACATACACGGCTCACGATACCATAACATCACCATTTTGCGATACGTGCGATAATCAATATATTGTTCATGGTATTCTACGATACATCACTATTTTTTTAAGAACCAAGTACATTTTAACATTTTTCTTTGTAAAACCACGACCTGTACAAACTCAACACGAAATACATCTGTTTTAATCATCGAAACTGTCCAAATGTCAACAGTTTTGCGTAAATCTTTCTTTAAACAAGCAACAAATCAATTCATGAAATTATCGATACAGCAGCCCACGATATCGATGCTGTATCACCAAATAAAGTATCACGATATTCCGATTTTCCGAAGATTTAATGTCCATTTAATGTCAAATCTAAACCGGCATCTTTTCCACAGGAGCTTACCAAAAACGATTCTAACTTGTGAATAAAAGCATTAAAAATGGAGCCCATAGGTTGAATATTTTCTTTAAACCAGATCACCTTTAAATCAGTCAAAATAAAAGACTCGAAGCTTTTCATATGATTCAAACCAGGCCTAAATGCTTAACAGCGCTGACCTCATTCCCGTAATAATGGAAAACTATAAACCGAAGAGCTAAAGCATTGATGTACCACGTCATCCTCATAAATCCCTCTGGATCTTAAGCTTTTAATTTACATGTTTTGGTACACGTTTTCATTCAAAGCAAATGTGGGCCTGCTGGTTCTCAAACGCTTCAAGACAAGGACTTTGCCGATGATTTAATATATCGAACCATGCAAAGCTCATTGAAGATTTACTCTAGATATGTACGTGACAACTTAAAACTAGTATAAACTGCTCAAAGTTTGTTTTTTGGTCTAAAATACGGGCGAGATTAAGGCAAAAATCTAAAAAACACATGTTCTTACAGCTTAGAACGTCATTTCTATCACTTTAAAGCTTTGATCAGGGTAGGCTAAGGCTTTCTGCAATTCACACTTCACTGTGATTGGTTAATACCACTCGTTACTCAGAAGCTGACCAATAGGAGGAGGAAGTGAGGAAGAGCGATGACTTCATACAGGAAACAACTCAGTCACATGATCAGATGATCAAGCACACATTTCCCAAGCTCAGTGTAAATAAATCAGCCATAGCCCTTTGTGGTAGGAATAGTTTTTTATTTAGTTTAAATCCATGTGAACAGCGCCCCCTTGTGGAGCTCCAGTCGCTGACGACGAGGAGCAGTGTTTGCTCAGCAAACGTCCAGATCATTACAAAAGGAAAAGCTGTCCATGACATCAGAGAAACGCTCGCAATTCACACCAAAAACTGGGCAAAGGAAACAACCAAATTCAGCTACAACTAAAATATATTCTCACTTTTTCAATGGAACATCTCAAGAACCGCACGCCTCATAAATAAATCAGTCTGCGGCCCGGGACACCCCTCTCCCCGAAACACAAAGCCACCGCTCCAGGAGGAACTCGACTCCACATGAAAATGTCTGAATGCAAAGATGGGGTTTAACGGCGATGAACTTTGAAGTGAACGAAAAGTTGCGTTTTACACATTGGAACATTTATGCACGGTCATCTTTTTTTGAGCTGGAAAAGTGATAAAAAGATCTCGTCGGATGTTAAGTGTCCACAGGATTTTAAGTGCTTGGTTTCTACGGGTTACGGTTCTGTTAAGGCTTGGACCGCGTGACCGTCTCGCATTTTGACATCATTCTCATCTATGTTTTGGTCCACAAATAAACGTAGTGTATTTCTTTTGCCTTCTTCAGGTCTCAGGATCTTCTCGATGTTAAATGCTTTAAAAAAAATCGTCTATTGTGTGTGTGTGGTCTGATTCCTTGTGGTGTTGGACCTGGTTTTGACGATGGTTTGAATCTCGGACTTCAAGACTCGGACTCGTTTTTAGACGTATTGACGGTTTTCACCCCTTTTGCCGATGTCCAATTCCAAACAGCAGCAGTACAAAATCGACATCATCATTCACATTTTTCAAAAGGCTTTAAAGCTCCAGATCGCGGCCACACTTGATCCAGATGTGGAGCAGCTGCCGCGCCCTTTGACCTCTCGGCTTTGAACAACGAAATGATGGGAAAAACATGTTCAACTTTGAAAAAAAAAGAAATCGCACCTCGACGAGACGGAGTACCAGTAGTTTATTCTAGAAGCACCTAGGAAGACAATTTGTCAACGGGCTACATATTTACTTTTGCAATAAACCACCGAAGCTACAATGTCAAGTTGATGTGAAATATTTTGAGCCACAAAATCCCACGAAACTTGAGATTTTTCCAATTTTGTCAAGAGTTCTTTGTAGGAGAGGAAGTCAAATACTAGCTTAATTAGCAGGTGGTGGCAGGCTAGACAGCGGTTAGCTTTTAGCATTAGCTTAAACGTTTTTGTTAGTTTCCTAGCTGGTTTTCGTAGAAAGTTTTGATATTTCACCCAAAATAATCTCCCATTGCAAGATAGGCCTATTAACAATTTATTTTATTGTCCATTTCATTTTTTGGGGTTTTGCTACTCTGAAAAGGATGCTTTATTGTCAGATTTTGTTAGGCTGTAATTTCGGGACAAAGAGAACAAACTTTTGTGTTTTAAGTTTTGAGCACCGAGAACATTTTGATCCATTATATTATAATTTGAAAATTGTAAACTTTAAAATGTTCTGCGTTTAATGCCTAAGGATGGCAAGCTTGGAGGAAAACGATCGCAGCCATTCCTGTTGTCGTGACGTCGTCGAGCGCGTGGGAAGTGATGTCATTGCAGGAAGTGGGCGGGGAAAGGGGCGTGACTTCCGTGTGGGGCCGCAATTCTCAAAACTTGCGGACCTCAAGTCCTCGATTCCTTTGCGTTTATCCTCGAAGAGAGAGCCGGGGGAGAGTGGCAAGTTGTCTCCTGACGGTTCTCACTAAGGCGCTCAAAAGTGGGCGGGACTACTGGTAAAATGTTGTTTAATTTTCTCCGTGGACGTTTCAAAAATTCAAACGTGATGCGTTTTAGGTAGAACAGAGGTCAGGATGCGTTGATACAACCTTTTCAAGTCCGGTACAAATTTCAATACTTGCGCTTTAAGCATCCGCCAATACTCGATATCGACCGATACCACTGATATTTTGACCGTTATTTCCTCAAAACAACAAATGCATGTGTAAAAACTGATCCAAACGTGTTGTGCAACTGTTATTTAAGCCTTCAACAAACTACAGAACAGCTTTGTATCGACAAAAGCTCAATCATTATGAGATGTTCTGTAAATTGTTTTTTTAACATCGATTTCACCATCAAGCTTTGGGGAAAGTGATGATAATACTACAATTGCAATACAAAAGAAGTGAAAAATGCAAAGAAATAGCAGCCTTTTTTATAACTTTGTGGTTTATAAAGTCTCAAGATATGCATTTTATTTTGTTATTTCGTTTTATGTCCATTAGTTCGCACAAAGCTTTCACATTCTTAAATAGTTTTTCCAAGTCGACGGAGAAAAGAAAAAAAAAAGACTGAAATCTGTACTTTCGTAACCTAGCAGTCCCCGCCCACTGTTGAGCGCTAATCATTGGGCGTTACGGGTGAGGAATTGAACAGTTGAGGCGTTTGGGACGGCGCGGTTTTTGCGGGAAAGCGCCGCTGCCCCGTGTGGCGGGAGGCGGCGGGCCTAGCTGCGCGGCAGGCTGCACATTTCGCAGTGCTCGGTGCCCGGCTGGTTCATGAAGGTGCAGTGCAGACACGACCACATGGAGGAGGCGGAGACTGGTGCCGAGGGGCCGCCCATCGCGCCGTAGCCGTGGGAACTGGACGGCTGGCCGCCCTCTGTGCCTACGGGAAACGGAGAACAGAAATGAGGCCCGGAGTTTTGGCGGTACAACAGGAAATAACAGTTGATTTGAAGCAGAGTTTAGCCCATTTCACAATTATTGTACCAAGAGAATGTGAGTTTAATCTGAAGGTTTTTTGTATTGTATTGCAACATGTCTCTTCGTGCTGCAGTCTCTTCGTTGTAAATGAGAATTAGTTCTTGTATCGACCTAACTGGACAAATACAAGTTAAATACAACCCACCCAAATCCAGAGAGAACTTGTAACACTTAAGGTCCAATCAATGTAGCCTGAGATTTGTGCCTTTTTTGCTTCACTCTGGAAAACGTAAAATCAAATTCCATAAAAAAAATATTCAATTGGACAAACTTTAAAGCCAAACTTTAGACCTGAGCTAACCATTGATGCCTTGTCCAACAGCTTAACCTTGGGCTGTACAAATACCGTAATTCCCGGGTATAAGTCGCACCAGCCAAAAAATGCATAATAGAGAAGAAAAAAACATATACAAGTTGCACTGGAGGATGAAATGCGGTTGCAAGTGTGAAAATAAACAAATAATATCACATATAAGTCGCTCCGGAGTATAAGTATATAAGTATTAGTCGCACCCCGGCCAAAACTATGAAAAAAGGTGAGACTTATAGTCCGGAAAATACGGTAATCAAATGTATAATTCACACTTCTTGCCACATTCAACGACAAAACTTACAAATGTTAATTCACTTCAGTTCAGAATAATACGTGTGCTCGTTCAACCTAGCAAAATTTGGCACAAAGCAACTCAAACTGAAGTAAGACAAATATTACTATTAAAATATACCATCTCTAGAGGTTCATTTCAAATATTTACTCTCAAAATAATCGTCGAAATAATTTAAATTGAGCCAAAACAATTGTGATTATGATTCTTGCACTAATCAAGCAGCCCAAACACTAAATTCTTGTGCTTGAAAACCATGTATGGGGTTGTTAAAGTGACCTCTTCTTACAGAGACTCTAATGTTTAGTCCCGTTTCTGCGACTTACTGCAGAGTTGTTCGATCGTTGCCCATTGCTCTGACTTCTTCCAGGTTTGGGCCAAATCTTCATTAGACGTTTTCACGGCGTCGAGCAGCAGACCGATGCTGTCCTGTGAAAACGACAAAACCAGTCAACAAAACCAACAACGAACGGAAAAGAGCGACGAGAACCAAAGCCACTGTGAAGTTTGCGTTTGTAAATTACTATTACAACATGTGAAACTAATCAAGCCTTTCAGCATTATGTCAACCCTACGAAATGTCTCCGAATCAACACTAAATCGGGACCACGTTTTTGGCTTTGGTGAAAATATCTTCCTCTGTATTTAATATATTCCACATGATGTTCTGATGATAGAAGAAAGGGACACAAAACATAATAATAACATGTCACAAATGATCATTTTGACAGCATGAAATGAGGTTTTGAGGTCAATTATTGGTCATTTTCGCATCTGTGGGTGAAATGTGAAAACTGCATCTGCTCATTATGATAAATATAATTATTAACTGTTCAATTAAACAAACGGTTTCCATTCAAAACCTTTAAATTGGAAAGAAAACTGTAACCCAGATGCACACATACGGTAGCTGCATAATTTCTTTAGACTCTTTAAAAAGGGGCATTATAACTTTTCTAGGGGGTCCATTAATTGCTCGTCTCCATGGAGATGATATTGCTCCACCTGGAATGTTCCATAGTATCACATTAAACTCATCTATCTTGCGTTTACTCATAATAAAGTGCTTTTATTGCTATATAATTTATTTATTCATCACTTCAACTTGCAGGTTTTGCATTTTTCTACACATTTTTGCATATTTATCTCTAGTCTAGTTAAGTAAGTTAGTTAGATTAGTCAGTCAAGTTATTTCATTGCATTTTTGGTCTTGACAAAAGGTGCTTTTATCTTTTCTAATACCTTGAAAAACATGTATTCTTGCTTTCGAATCGACAGATGTGCTTTTTTTTCCCATGGCTGAACCCTAAACAGATATATTAAGTAGCAGATTATTAGATATCAGGGCAATATTTTAGTATTCTGATGACAATAGCCAAACGATATCATGTCAATTCAACAGAAATATGTTACGCTCGGCCGATGATTTTGAATTTTAAATGACCACTAACTTGATAATAGTCTATATTTCCTCTGTTCTGCATGAGAAAAATGCAAGGAAAGAAAAGAAAATCATATACAAAGCATTTTTAAGACATTTACAACCCCGTTTTGTTTCACTACTAACTCATTAAGGGAGTAAAAGTGTAAAAGTATTTGCATCCTCACTCCTAAAGGCATGACTTCGTTGGTGACCAGGAAGAGCAGCAGGTGGAAGTCCGACACGATGTTCAGGAAAACCGTGGAGCTGCACTGGGACAAGTACGTGGCTAAACTGTGGAAATCCTGACGCAAAGACAAAGCGGGTCAGAACGATGATCAGAAAAAACATGAACAAATATTTATCGCAGGTTCGGCGTCTTACTTGCGTTTCTCCGAGGATTTCCCGGTTCTCGATGGGGAACCGTTGTGACGAGGAGAACGTGTACTGAGGGTCTTTTGGGAACGTGGTCGTGATCTGTGTGAAGATGAACGGTTGAGTGCTCACCCATAAGTCATTCAGGGACATACACAATATCAAATAGACCACATATTTTAGCAACATCATTTACAGACATCTCTTTGAAACTTTTGAACGGCCTGTACACGATTCTTGGCAGGTAAATTCTGTTTTTGCCCCAGTGCATGTGTTGTAAAAGCATTTATTCGGGTGAAAATGAGACCACAGCTCTTTCTCTGTCTCCAATTACTGTATTTTCCGGACTATAAGTAGGTTTTTTCATAGTTTTGGCCGGGGTGCGACTTATACTTATACTCCGGAGCGACTTATATGCGATATTATTTGATATTTTCACACTTGCAACCGCATTTCATACTCCAGTGCCACTTTGTGATAAAATGTGAATATATGATTATATTTCTGTGATGTATTTTATCTGCATAATAGTGATATTTTATCTGCATCATTAGTCTAAGAGAAAAATGGGTGTGTGACAGCATTTGTTTGTGAAGGTATCATAAAGATGGGCCAAAGAATGTTGCCCCAGGAGGGGGTGTGACAGCCCAGAGGAGTTTGGCTAATGTTTACCCAAGGTTTGATCTCTAGGAAAAATACCAGCTGTAAAACAAGTGCCTTGATGTGAAGCTGACCAATGAGAAATGTGACCCACCTATTCCAGAATATCTAATAAAACCAACCAGGATGGGAAAAAACGGGGTGAGACGCAGGAGGGTCAGCCAGGCTCCTTACAACGGCCTGGCTGACGCAGCCCAGCGTTTTCTCCCAAGCTTGCCATACAAATGTCTGATATTTCTGTGTCGTTTCATATTCTAAGTTGAATTGTGTTCTCTATGTGTTAAGGAATAGCATTGGTGTTTGTCTGATTCCATGACACACTTATGTTTTTTTCTTCTCTATTATGCATTTTTTTGGCTGGTGCGACTTATAATCCAGTGCGATTTATAGTCCGGAAAATACGGTATAAAGCGTTTTAATCTCCGCTAATGTTTGTCTGCTTTACCTTGACGACAAAACTCGCTTTGGGCTCAGAGAGTTGTGGAAAGTGCTTATAAAAACTCTTTATGTTGCATATTTAGGTTGACGTTAAAATGTTAGTTCTGTTTTTCACACTCTAAGACAGTAAAAATTAGGTACAGCGCGCCTTTAAAAATGTAATATAGCAGTAATATTTGGTACCAATTTATAATAACTACACCTTTATCTGCTTTAACATGAATAAAAGGCTTAATAATGAACATATACTTTATTACGCATGATTCAGGCTTATTAATTAGGTGTTAGAGTATTAGTCAAGTGATCTGTAAGCCTGAATCATTCTTAATAAACTATTTGTTCACTATGAATTAAGTCTTTGTTCATGCTATACTAAGGCAGGAATAAGTGTAGTTATTATAAAGCGTTACCGTAATATAAATAAATATATTCTTGTAATAATATATATACACCGGTAGTCTTATATTGGGCATTATTTTTGCTTTTATTTGATAAATTTGTTTGCTTTTTATTTATTTTGTAATTATTTTATTAGTCATACTTTTTCCAACACAATAGCTTCAATATTTCACTTCTTTTTTTTTTTTTAAATATGAATGATTAAAAAATTATGATGATTTCTGATTGTATAAAAAAACACAATCTTCCGCAGTTAATGAAGAAGTAATAAACTCACGTCTATGATCAGATACTCCACGGGAAGCGGCCGGGCGAGAAACGTGACGTCGTTCCCGAACTTATCCGTGTCCTGTTACGGCGACAAAGAGAAAACGTGTCACCTGAACCATTCTAGCAAGACATCTGGAGAACAGACAGTTTCACATCGTGTCCCGCACCTTGAAGAAGACGTCGGGGACATACTGCTCGGGGCTGGACTCTTTGGCGTAGCCCAGCTCGGGCGCGTCTTTACAGGGCAGCAGGCAGTCGTCCCGCACCAGAGCCATGCACTGGTTGGACACTTGGTAACCCTCGAAGTGCACCTGGTTGTCCGGGCCTCCTGCAGACAAGACAACACGCAGCAATGGTATTACGGAGGGAGACAAGGAAACCATTTAAAACTATAACAACAGAGGCATTTTGAAGGATGAGTAATGACATTTTCTCCTGTAAGAGCTAAAAAGACAGGTAAAATGTAGAAGAGCTGCTACAGTGATCTGTTCTTTTCTTCTGTGTCTACCTCTGTATCTTCCTGCGTTGCACCAATGAAATTTCCCCATGTGGGACAATAAAGGAACATCTTTATCTTACAGTCTAATAACAAATCTAAACGGTTCATAAACATCTGCCCCTTTGCCTCAAGTGCCTTTTTTTTTAGGTTTAAAGTGACAGATTGGACCACTTATTGAACTGAAATGCTGTTAAGATAAATATATTTAGAATTTTGCCCAAAACATTTATTTATTCTTAATTTTTTAAGTTTAAGTATAATTTCACTTCCTGTTTGTAATTGATGACATCACACAAGGCAAATCCAGCAGCAAACACTGGGCCAAAACTCATCCGTCACTTTTTTTTATTTTTTTATTTAAAACAACAAAATAAAGGTGAGTTCATATATTTTTATTTGTCAATGTTAATGTTTGTGTAAATTCTACATACATTTGACTGGAATGAGTGTCCCTAGTGTGATGTCACTTCCTGTCACTATCTACAAATCGTTCAACATTTTCTTGACAAATACCTACTCGATTGGTGTAAAACTAACATTTATATGTAAAACAGGTATAAATACAGCAAATAAAGTCAAAATTTGAAAACCGTAAAAACCTGTCGTAGGCACTTTAATATTCGCCCCAAGAAGACTCAATTGTAGCGAGGAAAGCTGACATGTCCAAAAATATAATAAGTGCAAGAACATTATAAGAAAAGCAATAACATCTCCATGGAGACCAGCAGTGGCAGACGCCCAAGCAGAAAGGTTGCCAAGAAAAAGACTCCAGAAGCCAACAACACGTATATTAGTCATACATTTGCACTTGTCCACATAAAAGCAAATTGTTCTGATAAAACTCAAATATTTCATAGCGCACACTGAACACATTTTCTTTATTTTTACAGGATGTGGTTCAGATGTTGGGCATAGTTCCTGCTTTTATATCTCTGTCCAAGTTACGGTAGATTCTCTGTATAATAACACGGACTTCCCGCACAGTGTAACGATGCGCGTCGACGTTTGTACTATAACGTACCTGTTGTGAGGACTGTGACAAACTTGGATCCGAAGTGGCCTTCCCTGGAGAGTCTGCAGGGGTTCGGCTGCTGGTTTTGGAAGTGTCCCGCCGTGATGCACTCCTCCGCGCTCAGATAGTACGAGTCCTGGAGAGAAGAGCGAGTTTCAATCCACACAATACTGCACTACGCTTTATAAAGGCTGGATGGAGACGTTTGACTCATAAATACATTCAAACTTTTATTTAAAGTGCTTCTGACAGGTCGGACGACTCATTGAACTAAAATGCAGTTAAGATAAATGTATATTGAATTTTGATAAAAAATTATAAAAATGTTATCAAAGAAAAGCATTTTTTTTAAAGTTTATACTTTCGCTTCCTGTTTGTAATTGATGACATCACACTAGGAAATTACCCAGCAAACACTGAGGAAAAAACTCATCTAATGTCACCATTTTTCTTATTTGACAAATGAAAATACATGAGAGCGACTTTATTTTGTTGAATTGATGTTTAAAGAGTGAAAAAAAGCTTGTTTCTTTGTGTAAATTCTGCATAAACTTTGACTGAAATGAGTGTCCTTAGTGTGATGTCACTTCCTGTCATTTTCTACAGATTTTTCAATGATTTCTCCACAAAAACCTGCTCGATTGGTGTAAAACTATCATTTATAGTTGGTAAAATATTTGAAAATTGTAAAAACATGTCCATATCCACTTTAAGCTGTGCAAATTTGACTGTTACTCTCATTATATTTGAGAGACCGTCAATTCTTTATAAAAATACAAACAATTCTTTGACAAAAAGCACTGAATAACTGTACAAAATCTCTACAAATTAGCAGAACGATACTTTAATTTGAATGATTTCTAGCCGGCATTTTATATAACGTGTTCATATTAATAAACATATGTAAACACGATTAAATGTCACACGAAACCTATTGTTGTAATATTTTGTCGTGTGTTGCCTAGACGTTTACCTGGTTTCTCGAGTACCGCACCGTCCCTATTCTCGTATCCTCGGACACCAGGTCGGAGAAGATCCAGCCCACCTGCGACATCGAAAACGCACAGAAATAACGTCAAAACAGGACTATAATATTGAAGTAGCACTCGTGGACATATGGGGAAGATGTGTGCGAGTCTGCTGCTCGTCTGTCGGACATATGGGAAGAGTTAGCGCCATTTGTTCTGTGAAACATCAGGAATCCGACGAATGGCCCAACAAATTCAAACCGTTTGCATTTGACTGAATACATACTATTTTCAGCCGGCCCAATGTTAAACCAATGGAGAGTTAAAACTGATAAATACGTTTAGCATTCATTTAGAGCTGCAATTAACTAAAAAATGTTTCGACTAGTCAATCGATTTATTTTTTTACATTTTGATTTTATAATGCTGCTATTTATTTTTTATTTTTTTACATTTTGATTTAATAATGCTATTTTTTTTTTTACATTTTGATTTAATAATGCAGCTATTTTTATTTTTTTATTTTACATTTTGATTTAATAAAGCTGCTATTTTTATATATATATATTTTTTTACATTTTGATTTAATAAAGCTGCTTTTTTTTGTTAAAACATAAAATAAATAAATAAAAAGGCCTTTTCACATACATTTAAGTTTGTTTAGTCCAGATAACGATTACAATTCTCAAAAAACTACAATTAGTTTAAATTATTGTTAACTAGTCACGATTATTCATTATTGTGCTCTATTCATTCAATCAAAAGTATTCTGACAATAAAGTGTGTCTACTGCACTTATCTATTCTTTTGACTAGTGTATCTCTATGGACATTTAGCATGATTTTGGAGCTCTAGATCGCAAAAATGTACAGTTTTTCAACATTATTTCAATCGTTTACTTCTAATTGCAAATACAAAACACGTGTCTTTCTACGGCTGGAGGAAGAGAAGATGCCCCAGTAACAGACACCGAGACAGAAACGTAAATCATTTAAAAGGCGAGAGCCCACAATTTGTCTCTCTGTTGGAAATCAGGATATCGTATTACGGAAGTGCAAAGGTCGCGGGTGAAGAGTCCATGGGGCTCAAAGGAAAGTGTGCTGCAAAAGACGTTACGCGCCACATACACAAATACACACCTTGCACAGTCCCAGTTTGGCTGCTATTTCATCCACAGCGGCCGCTTTGGGGTCCTCCAGCAGCTCAAGACAGTTCTGAGTCGCCGTCTGCAAAGAGAAAGACCAGATTCACATTTTAAAAAGAGATCTCAATTAGGGCAGCGAGCAAATCTAATCAAATCTCCGTTTTAATGGCTTCTCTAACCATTAAAACTGAGATTTGATTAGATTTGCTCGGATTAGTACACAATAAGTACGTCATAATAGCACCGGGTCTGATCATAAAACAGTTTGAACCTTTACTAAAGTCTTTTTGTATCGTTTTATCAGTTCAGTTCTCCCTCTGAAAACACAAAATGTATAATAAATCTTGATGTTAAAAAGAGAATTGCAAATATAATGTAATATGTATCGCAAGAACAACGTCATACTTTTATAAAATCTTATCCAAAATGACAACAATAAATAATAAAATAGATAAGACACTGTAGTAAAGTTGTTCAAGACGTTAGAACACAAAGCAACTATTTATTTATTTATTAACCATTATTTAACCAGGTAAGAAGAACCCATTGAGATCGAGACCTCTATTTCAAGGATAACCTGTACACTAATGAGTCAAATACAAAATTAAACAAGTATATTTCATACTACAGACTAGGGATTAAGATAATTCAGGTCACAATATAATCATATGAACTAAAAAGAACTAAATAAGAACTAAAATCATTGTGAGAATCGTAGGCAGCAACTATTTCCGTCCAATACTCCAAAATGTACAAGAAACAACTGTACAAGTAAGGTTTATGTGACAATATTATTACTTTTTGTTTGATTTCATAAAGAAAAACTATTATATATAAAATATTGTCCGGACGTAACACCAACAATTGTGAATAACTGTAAAAATAGTGCCGTTTCTTGGATGCGGCACTGTAGCGAGACTGCAGTACCTGTGGTGGCTCGTAGATGGCAGCGACCTCTGCTCTGATGCCCAGCGGGATGTCTTTGTGCTCGGTGTAGCGTCCGTACAGGTAACCCATCCTCTGGCTCCCCGTCTTCCTCCAGAAGTCCAGGAAGCGGTCGGCGATGGTGTGGTTCTCGAACATGATGTTGTCTACGTGTCTGTATTTCTACAAAAGAGACGGACGAGCGAGGTGATTTTTAACACGGTATAACACGGTATAACACGGTATAACTTACACGATTGTACACGATGTAGCTTTTCTCCATGGAAATGTTATTGGTTTCGCAGTGTGGCTTAAGTCACAATTTTACAGTAAAACAAAGCAATAAACTTTATATAAAATGTAACTAATGACATCTAGGTCTGAGGGTTACTTATATTTAGGCCCGTCACAATAATTACTATATTGACTTGTCTATTATTGTTGAATGATAAAACAATGTGTATCGCAGCTACTTTTCCTCATACTAGTGGTGGGCTTTTTGTTATTTTTCTGTACTGCGATTAAGACTGGAGTAGAAATATCTGACTCATTATATATACAATCTAAGTACTTAAGTGTTTCAGTCTGCAGTCTGTATGTACTTTCATCAGCAATATACCGCACTTCTACATTTGTCATTGTGACGAGAGAATAATCAGATAACCCAATAGTAAGATCTGATCTGTAGCATTTGGAAGACAAAGTACAATACATTTGTGTGTCGTTGCCACTTTTTCGTCTCATTTTCCACGTAAACACCTGCACACGAATGACAATCGGAAAGAAACCAGATTATTCAAATCACATTTCACAGTTTATATGACATTTGAATAATCCGATAACTCCAGAAATCCCATAACAAGCAGCTTTTTGGCGTGATTGATGAAATAGCACGCACTTACGCAGCCCAGTATGACGAGGGAAAAGCAGGCGTGAACACGTTTATCAGTTCGTCGCGTCTTCCAGCCTCAAAACTGGCCTCGATTTGAACGTGCTGCGGTACCTGTCTGTTGAGTGTGAGGGCGCTGGGTTGACACTTGGTGCAGATTCCCTCGGGCCACGGTGGATGCCCCTCGCAGCCCGACTTGATCTTACAGGTGATGTTCTCCAGCGCCGCGAACTTCCCCCTGTAAAAAAAACCACAGCACGTCACGAGTGTGTGAGACTAGCAGGTCGCGGCTGTGTTCGGGCGTGAGCGGTGGCGGTTGCACTCACTTGTCGGCGCCTCCGGTCAGCTTGCGCAGATACGCGTGGAACGACATGTGCTTCACCGGCGGGTCCAGGTGGTTCAGATAGTCCTCGTCGAAAGGCTGAGGACGGGAAGAGGTGCGTCTGGGGTTATTCACACAGTTTTGTCAGCGATATCATGATGCACATATATAAAGCTTGTGTTAAACTAATGGAGATTTTAAGCTGCAGCAACATTTAGATAATGTAATGAATGTTGTTTTGAAGATATATACAATTTGAACATCGAGTATATTGTTTAGAATTTTAAAAAGCCTACTAAAAAGTTATGTTTTAAAGGTATATGGTGATTTCTGCATTTTAGTGATTACCTTTACAGACGTTTCACATTTGTCTGATAATTAAAAAGGCCTATGACAGGTTTTTACAATTTTTACTTTATTTGGTGTATTTATTTATACCTGTTGTAAATATAAATGAAAGACACGTTTGAAGACATCGACAAAATATTGTCTGATTATCATTATTACACCAACTACTGAATTTAAGATTAGTTCATTCAAAAGTAATGACACTATAATGGGATAAAAGTATTTACCGGTAGCCGATACTTTTTAATAATGTTTGGCTAATGCATTTTTGTGGACATTTTTGTGGACGGATTTAGCCAATAACGGTATTTTATTCATATTTGACCTGAGCTCTAGGGCAGAAATGGTAAAAGTGAGTCTAAAGGTTCACGTCAGGTGATCAACAAATTATGGCTGAAACAATAGAATCAATTTAACCATCTAAAAATCATTATCTGGACTATAACCAGACTCTGAGAAGAGAGAAGAGGTTTTATGGCTCAGACAAAAACAATTATTTGCATCAAAACGACACAGGAAACATGTGCGTTCTGTGTTTCTGATGAAAAAAAATATTAGAATTGTAAATATACTACTACTATATACTATAAGTGGCAATACTTAAGCTTGATCTAGGTCAACTGTGGTAAAAAATAAATTAAAAAAAAACTCGAACAATTTGCAATCCAAACAACTTATCAATTAATCGGACAAACAATTGCTACATTAATCGAAGGGCTAAATAAGTATTATCATCATTATTTGCCGTCCTACAGCAAATTCAAACTTTTAACACAGGTTTATGCTTTGGGTTGAATATCACGTACATTTATTGTCAAGTACGACACCATTTCCAATTGTGCTTCATCAATTCAAGTCATTACTTAGTCATTAGCATTACAGCATACATTTTAGCATGTATACAAGCCTCTATTTAAACTTACAGCCCTAACGACAACGGCGTCGTTTACTTTTTTCACAACGTGCCAACGAAAACGCCGTTGTATTTTAGTCACTCTTTTGCCAATCAACAGAAGTGGAAAACACAAAGACACCACTTGCCTCTAACGGTACGCAGTGCACACACTTCCCCAGAGCGCCGTGGCGACAACTGCAACCATCACAGAAACAAACAGTATAGTCAAGTCAGCATAAAAAAAATATCTCTTTCTAATGTACAGCGGCGCCTCTTACAGCTGTGGGTCTTTGTTCCTGTAGATCTTTCCGTCCTGTTTGGTCAGAAATTGGTCGATCTCATCTTCCTGGACGTGGTTTGAGGAGAAGGAGCGAGGCATGATCGAAGAGGAGGAGGAGGTAGAGGATGAGGAGGAAGAGGGGGGGAAGGAGGACGACGAGTGGGGCATCGCCGTGTCCATGACTTCGGCTTGAGACGTGCTGGCGCCCGACGGGTACAGGTACAACATGTCTCCGTGTCTAAACGAACCCAAAAAATAAGCAATTGTGTTACTTGAGACAAAATACAATGTCTTATGTGTGTCGTGTTTGGTGAGGACTTACTTGATCTTGAGGATGCCAAGGGTCTTGTTCTGTGACAGGATCTCGTCCGTTTTGTTGCGGTTCTGATAAACGGAGAAGCCATTGGAGTTGAAGCCGAACTCTTTGCCCACCTGAAAAGTACAAAGTATCAACTGTGGGAGTGTTTAAAAAAGATGTTACTTTCAGTTTCATTTTGTACTTTATGGTCGGAATAGTACATAGCAATAAAAATCCATGAGAGAGATCGGAGTCGTGGCCAATTTTTATCCGTTTTTCCGCGCTCACAAACGCACTCAATAAATCACTTTTAACACGGGAAAAAAGATGATTTGTCTTGCCCAAAGATACAACAACATACAAGTATCGCCTTATAGGGATGTCACGATCTCAAACGTATTTAACTTTACGATTACTGTGAGGAAAAACATCACAATTGTATGATATTTCTCTTATAGACACTTCTCAGACTGACGTGTTTAGAACAGCGGCACTGTTACTTAAGTAAATGTTCTATTCCATTCATTTTAAAGAGGCAGCAAATTAAAAAACATTGATCATGACGTTTGTAGACAAAGCATTGGTTGTTGTTTCTATGTGAATTACATTTGCCAACGAACGAGTATCGACTTTCAATATTTAACTTCACCCTCCAGTTTCTGAAGTTCAAAAATGAATGTAGGATTTGTGGCACTTGATGCAACAAAACAAAAATGCACCCGTCAAACGATTGTAGCTCATTACATTTTGGTGCATTATTGTCCGACGTAACAAAATCAAGCTTTCTGAATGATAAAATAAAGTCAGCGTTTACAAGGTATCATAACAACCAGATAAGTAAAAACGTATTTAATTTAACCTTTAACATTTGTGAAATTCTCGCGATTATAAACTAATATTGTAACTGCGCCACTGACCTATTGAGACTATATGTACGAAAAGGTGTATTCTTTATTCAACCAGGATTTTAAAAAAATGACAAAAATGACAACATACAAACTCCACACAGAAAGTCCCTGAGCCGCCCGGGAGTCAAACCCACAACCTTATTGCGGTGAAGTGCTAACCACATAAAGTGCTTAAATCAACACGAGGTACTTCCTGTCACTTCCTGCTGAAACGAGACACTGTCAGACTGGAATGATCGCTTTGCTTTGGCAGCAGAATGGCAAGACGCTCACAGTTGATCCGAGTGCCGGGTTAGGATTGCACCCATCGCATGGAGAGAGAGGGGGGGGGGGGCTGATTGATCTACTTCCTACCTCAGCAGAGAGCGGCATGAATTTTTAAAAAGCTTCCATCCCTGCGACAAAGGTCTGCTTGGGAGAACAGACTTCGACGTGACGAGGCTATTTTAAAACCGGCAACCTCTGAAGTCCTCAACTGTCCTGCGTAGCTTTTAATATCTCGGTTAAATTATGGAAAACAAAGAGCAGCGTTTGCGGCAAGAAACAGCAAGTGGTGGAGCCAGGTTATGTAAAGCAGTGAGCAACACGAATAATAACTACTATTTTAGATGTATTCATTATCCAATCCTGTTAAACAATATAAAGACACTGTAGTAAAAGCATGACACATCTGAGAAATTATTTTATTTTCAGGCTAAATGCAAAAATATGTTGCGATACATTCTCTACGTTAACTACTTTTGTATTATCTTATACATTTCTATTAATTATTGTATTAAATTCCATTAGCCATATACATTTTTAAATGAGTTAATACAAAAGTTCAAACCTTCTTGAGAAAGGCAGCTGCTGTTTCTTTTCTGGTTGAAGGAATTTTCTTCATCCCATCTGGAGACTGAACCCGGATGATCTGCAAGACAAAACGTACAAAAGTCAGTGCTAAATAATTAAGGAAGTACATTCAAATCAATGTATTTATGGTTTAATTGGTCCCCTTATGAAACGTATTACTGTAGGCCACCAGGTTAACGTCATTGTTCATTACATTTTATATAAACATGCCCTTTTCTAGGGCTATACTCAGAAACACTTCTTGACTACACACGTATCGATGCAGGGATGCGTATTGTGATTCTTTAAAATCATGTTAAAAGTGCAAAGTTAAATACATAAAAACCTTATGACTACTGTATTACAGTTATTCACAAATTGTGTTCCGATATGGGGATTGTGGACATTTTGTTAGTAAATATAAAAGAAAACCATTTTAGTAAACTTTTATATGATGTATCTTAAGAGTTTGTTTTCTAAGTGAAAACTAAATTAAAACAAATTAATATTATGTTAATTTGCCCCTTACCATACACTTTAAATAGAAGTGCTAATATACTCATGGATTCAGCTTCTTTTGATACCATCTTTTGATTTCAGAATGATAAAAAATTTGCCATTTCCATAACGTTATAAAACTAAATATAATGTAGCAGTGAAAAGTTCTTAAACAGTTGTAACAAGAAGCAAAAACCCATGAATGGGCAACATTTGTAGGACTTTTCATCATTGCAAATAAAGGATATGTTGTTTAAAATTGCTATGTCAGCGTTCCAACTGTTTTCTTGATTCTTAAACCCATGGACATTTATTCATTGATGTATTTATTGAAAAACCTTTACTTAACCAGGTAAATAAACATTGAGATCGAAACCTCTTTTTCAAGGGTTCTCTGGGCCAAAGTGAAAATTGCAGCACACATCATAAAAACATTTACACATTAAAAAAAGATTAAAACAAATACAGCAAAAATCTACATTTGTTAAGGCCATATTCTTTTCTTTCCACTATTGCAGTGAAACTAAAAGTACTATCAAGTTTCTGTATGTTGCAAAAATGATTAAACAAGTTTGGCAAGTGAACAATAATATAAAACACAAACTGAACCGTGGCAGAAGTTTATATAAACGCGATTGAATCATATTTGCCTTTGTCACAGCCGAGACAAAGGTCAACAACGACCAGAGCCTCACACAGGTTTTCAGCTCCCAAACTATGTCACTGTCAAAAGGTCTCACTATAATGACAAGGCAGAAAGTGAAATTTAAAAGCATTTTTGAGGGAATATCTGCATCTCCCATTACTATTTCAAAGCCAACACACAAGAAAAGCAACATAGCTAGAGCTGTCATCCGGATTAAGTAGAGTTATTTGCGGATAAAGGAGTATAACTGTTTATTTAAGTCCCGGGTAGCGTTACATTCAGTCAGTGGCTCGTGTTTAGCCAATAAGCCGCATCAGCTAATAGAATATTCACAGCCATTTTATACCAAATGTCCCACCACTTCAACCCCGTGCACTTTGATCTGATCCCCTGCATGGACACGGTGTTTTCCCTAGTTTACTTAAGAGCCATCTAAGCAGGCCACAGTGGCTCTTTCATTGGGCTAAGTAACATTAGCCGCTGTGCTAATTCTGCTGCCTCATCACTATGTAGTTGAGCTAAAGAGCGAGCTAACCGCGGCTAACAGTGGATATCTTTCCGATACTCACGAGATTATCCGCCATGATTCTGGGTTGGCTGCTCCCGATCAAAGTTGATTTCTGTGTCGACAAAAGAGGGGAATTAAATGACACTTTCTGTATCTATATCAACGCGAAACTCCATCCCACAACTACAGATACCGGTTGTTGCAGACATTAGAGTCCCACCGGTCCAACTGCGCAAAGAATCCGGGCGAAACGTATTACATTGAAAACAGTTCCGCGTTATTGGGAAAAAAAATGTATACAAGGTTAGGTATTGTTCAGGTTTCAGATTGAGGACTATTGCTCATTCTAAATGTATCATATTTAGTTTTGTTAATTACTATGGTAACGGGGCAAGATTTTACTCATTCTGAAATAATGAATAGATAGTGTTCAGTATTAACAAACCTTTAAAGTTTTTTTCTGACACTTTTTTTTCTTTTTACTGCAAAGGGACATGAAAACTAGAAACACTTCTTTTGTAGCTCAAATCCCAAAAACGTTGTTATAAAGTGCTTGTTCTGGGTCTGCCCGTTCTGTGTACAAATAAAGTAAAAAGAATACAAGAGGGGAAAAAATATGTGTTTTTCAATGATTTTGGTAGTATTCAATTTGGTGTTTGTTGGTGTTGTAGTTTTTTTCTGATAAGTTTACATTGCAGAGTTTGTCAATTAGAATTCAGAGATCTGAAAAAACTACTAAACCTGCTCTGCTACTGGCCATTCATAAAGCATGTGTGCATTCAATTTCTTTCCACTGCAAAAAGCCATGTGTCATGTGATGATAAAAAAATTCATGTTTTTCTATGCGTATGTGTTACGTATGTGTTATTCATAATTAATACCAAGAATCAACATCAGAGCTAGGCAAGAACAAATTACCATTACTACAAGATAAGACTGAAAATACTGAATACGCTCCAATAGTAATACCTATTTTAGTAGATACCTTCCTGGACCTACTTAAATATCTACAACACTAAAACTTTAAAAGACCTGAAAACAGTGTATTTTGAGATATGACATTTTTCAACAAATAAAGAATAATTACCATTACTTTCGAAGTCTTCTTCTTCGCCTTTGGCATCTTATTCTTTAGACTTTAATCTAGATTTTAATCTTTAGATTTTATTCTTAAAACTTAATTCTTAGGACTTTATTCTTGAGACTTCAATTCTTTACACTTTATTCTTTACACTTTATTCTTTATACTTCATTCTTTAGACTTCATTCTTTAGACTTCATTCTTTAGACTTTATTCTTTAGACTTTGTTCTTTAGCAATGAGTACTAATAATGCTAATAGGGAAACTTTTAAGAGGGGTGAGAGGAAGTTGTTGTTGTTGTTGTTGTTGTTGTCGTCGTTGTCGTTGTCGTTGTTGTCGTTGTTGTTGTATGGCGGTTGGTATCCAAGTGTTACATTACCACTAAACTTTATTCTTTAGACTTTATTTTTGTCTTTAGACATTTTTCAGAGTCCGACTGGCTTTGTTGGATGGAACACTTGGATATCAACCGCTATAAAACGCCAAAGAAAGAATAAAGTCTGGCGATAATGCAACGCTTGGATGCCAACCGCCATAAAACAACAACAGCAAGAATTTGTCATTCTGAAAAAAAAATATCATGATTACTGATTGATGAAAACACAGCATGAGCTACAATTACTAGAACTACAAAGTAATTGTAGCGTGGAACCAGTAGTTCCATGTGCCATAATGATTGCATGACGAAAACACTAATTAATTTTGGTGTTTGTCGGTTTTATAGTTTTTTCAGAATGAGAAGTCAAAAGTTCTTCTTCTTCTTCTTCTTCTTCTTCTTCTTCTTCTTCTTCTTCTTCTTCTTCTTCTTCTTCTTCTTCTTCTTCTTCTTCTTCTTCTTCTTCTTCTTCTTCTTCTTCTTCTTCTTCTTCTTCTTCTTCTTCTTCTTCTTCTTTGGTGTTTCATGGCGGTTGATATCCAAGTGTTACATTACCGCCACATACTGTAGTTGTACGTCTTAGATTTTAGACTTTATTCTTTTCGGCAGCCAACTCAAGAGGTGCATTTACCGTCACCTACTCTAGTTGTACGTCTTAAAAGTATGTTTTATGCTATACCATTAATTTATTTTGTTTAATTAAAGGGAGAGAGAGAAAGAGAGGGAATTACTAGACCTAGAACTAAGTAGAAAAATCCTGAAAATACTAAAAAAAAACGAGAAATACCTAAAGTAATTGCAGGAATTCAAAAAGAACGTTATTTTAATTTAAAAAAAATAAAGATCTTCTAGAACTGAGAGTGACGGCGTAATCACTCAATTATCGGGCTATTTTAAAACATACCATTACAGAATTTATGATGCTTCATTCAGTCAAAATAAGCTTAAAATACACATTTATCTACCTGCAGGCCTATATCACTAAATAATCTTATATAATATACCACAACTTTTTAATCTGGTGTATGACTATTCACAAACAAAAGAAACGCCATGTTGCTCTTTTTATACTTTATTTTTATCCTTCTCCTGTGCAGGGGACATATTGTATTACACCATTATACACTTCAACGCCAATAAAAGCCATATTTCTCTACTAAATTTTCACCAGCAATTTATACACAAACACACAGAAGCGTCCTGAACATTACAATTTGCACCAAAACGTAAATATACATAATAAATCAATAAAAAGGACATTTCAATCTAACATAAGCAAATACAACATAATTATTCCAACTGTAACATGCCAAATACAAACATTTTACAACATTTTAACTACTTGTGACAGTTGTAAAACATTGTGTAATTACAAAATTGGAATGACTGTAATCATCAGCAGTATTTTACATTTTCTCCATGTGTTTATGAACCAAAAGGGCTCTAATACAGTTGAGTTTGAAAGTAACTAGCTGAATGTTTTCACTGTGCGATGTCCAGCTGTTGACGTCCCATCTCTACAGAATTCAGATTTTTACACTGGAAAGACAGATGGTAAATTCCATGTTTCAAAGACGAGTTGAGGCTGTATTACTTGTGTTAGTTTCCATTTGTGAGGAATAAAGACGCAAGAATGAAGGAAGCGAAAGGGGCCAGCACAGGTCACGAATATGTGGGTGGAAACAGTGCATTTTAGCATTTAAGCAGGAATTTGTAATCAAACTGCACATCTAAAATGGATCAAACTTCCACATTTTACCAATGTATTGACAGTTGTAAGAGAAAATTGGAAAAACCAGAGCAAAAAATAGAAAAGAAGGAGAGGGCATTTCCTTTTTTGTGGCTATTTCTTTGTCTTTTTTTATTTTATTTTTTGTGTTGGTAATAGTTTGTGGTTTTGGTTCTTAACGAGAGAGAAGCCCGAGGTTAGAAAGTCTGTGCTCGTTCGCGCCGTCATCGGGTTTAGATGATGCCGTATTGGGCCAGCTCGTGCAGCTCCAGGTGGTTGAAGGCCTCCCAGGGGCAAATGACCGTGATATCTGGGAACACGAGGAGAAAAATGGTCATATTTCTCATAAGAATATAATACGTCATCCAGGGAAACAGAATAACAAATTAACTTGAAATTACAACTTGATTAAATTACATACCAGCCTTTAATGTACAAAAAAAAAGACATTTTCCAAAATATTACTAGAAATATTGCATAAATACTAATCATATTTATTATAAGGAATTTGTCCAAGCAGGAGATGGAGGACTTAATCTCATCCTTGTTAATGAGAATCTACCTGTATTTTCCGGACTATAAGTGGCACCTTTTTTCATAGTTTAGGCCGGGGTGCGACTTAAACTTATATTCATACTTTTATACTCCAGAGCGACTTATACGTGATATTATTTGTTATTTTCACTCTTGCAACCGCATTTAATACTTTCTTCTTTTTTTCTTCTCTATTATGCATTTTTTGGCTGGTGCGACTTATACGGTAAATACGGTAGTTTTCTCTCTCTGTAGTTCACACATGCACGAATACCACATCAAAAGTGGGACTAAACTGAGACTAAACCCGACTAAACCTGGACAAAATCGGGACTTGATCAGGACCAAATCAAGTCTACATTCGGACAAAACGAAATATTTTGAAACCCCTGATAAAAGGTTAGAAGCTG
Source organism: Eucyclogobius newberryi (assembly GCF_026437365.1). Lineage (NCBI taxonomy): Eukaryota > Metazoa > Chordata > Actinopteri > Gobiiformes > Gobiidae > Eucyclogobius > Eucyclogobius newberryi. Next base: position 9,075,334 of record NW_027315835.1, on the reverse strand, counting down.
TTTCGTCGGTCTCGCAGGGTCCAAAGCCTCGTCTGACGCAGTTCCATTTGTCCTTGAGCAGTGAGCGGATCACAAACATCTTAATACAATCTCACTCGTATTAAACTAAAGGAGCTCACCTGTTCCTAAGCCCTCCATCCCCGGAATATCGTCACCAAAGCTGCGAAGAAAAACAAGACGTACAGTTGGCGCATTGTCACAATCAACAGCACGTCACGCTAGAAATGAGCTCCATCGGAATCTACCGTTGACGACTCGTTTCCAGTTCCGACCGGGCAAAACGTGTGAATGTGGCGCGTGATTGAGTGACCAGTGTAAGGAAGTGTACTTTGAAAATGCATTAATCGAGGCTTCATTTAAAAAAGTAGTTCACATATTCTGTTACGTGGCCCGATCAAGTGTATTGTCGGAACACTTGGAATACTTTCACGTTGAGTTGTTTTATATTATAGTGTAAAAAAGCTTGACATAGGATCAAAACAGTTTGTTATGTCTAATTCATTATTGCTCAGAGAAGAAAAAATTACACACTTTTCTTAATACTGTGTACTTTGAAACCTAAATTGTATGATAAAACACCGCCTTGCATTCCTTTGATCTTCTTAAGGAAGTAATTGTATTCTGAATTGAAAGAATGAAAGAGTGTCAACATTTATATTAAAAATTGATATTCTAGTGGTACAGAAGGAATGATTAAAGCATTTAATTATCAACCAATTTTGTCTAGAAAAGTGTCATATACCGTATTTTCCAGACTATAAGTTGCACCTTTTTTCATAGTTTTGGCCGGGCTGCGACTTATACTTATATTTATATTTATACTTATATACTTATTCTCCGGAGCGACTTTAATGTGATATTATTTGTTATTTTCACACTTGCAACCGCATATCATTCTCCAGTGCGACTTATATATGTTTTTTTCTTCTCAGTTATGCATTTTTTTGGCGACTTATACTCCAGTGCGACTTATAGTCCGGAAAATACGGTATATATGACAAATACATTGTTATAAATACTACGTACACCTTCAATTACAGTATATTCATTAAACAACACGCTGACCAAGTGGAACAGAGGTACAGTAACTTTAACGCGGCCCCACCAAAGTCTTGATCCATATATGTAAATATTTGGTCTGGAAAGTGTAGAAACGAACTTGCTCTTTTTGCCAGTACGAGTTGAATCAGAGTATGAAGCGTCTCTTACCCCTGGATTCCTTTCTTGGGCGGCTTGCTCTTGAACTGGCGCGTTTGCCTCTGCTTGAACTTGGGAGGCCCTTTGCGGGGCGTGGCGGGACCCCCGATCACGCGCGTCGCCGACTTGATCTCCAGTTTGGGAACCTCGAGATTCATGTCGAGGGGTCACGGCGGCCGCTTGCAGGCGATTTCGGTCAAATGGTAAAAACCTGCAATGGCAATCAGACAAAGACAGAACATCATATACTTTATAGTTTGTGCTCGTGTATGACTCTGGACAAGATTGTAACTGTTTTTCTCAGTTTATTCACCGACCCGCTCACATTGTTGTGTCATTATATTATACAGTATTATTTTTAGTCTATATATATTCTATTTTATTATACAGTATTTATTCCATACAGTGAAATAAAAAATAAAGCCTAATTAAAACTCAATTAGGCTTATTTAAAGTCCGAATGAGGATTTGGTTCTGTTCTGTTCTATTAAATATTTAAATCTGGTTTAAATTAGGTTTGGTTTAAGTCCAGGTTTAGTTTCAGGTTTAGTTTCAGGTTTAGTTTCAGGTTTAGTTTCAGGTTTAGTTTCAGGTTTAGTTTCAGGTTTAGTTTCAGGTTCTTGGACACAGCGATAACGTGCCAAAAACCGAGATTAAACAGGCAACATTAATCACGAAGAGCCTCTGTCTTTTGCAACTTTTTGTAGCAGATTATACACCTTTTTTACTCCAATAAATCATTTTTGTTTGTGAAAAATCAGACTGCTTCATGTTGCACACATTTGACACAACGTTTGATCAGGTTCGGGCTGAGTTGAAACAGAAACAGTCGCATGGAAGCTTTTTTGAGAAGTAGAAAAGTGTCAGGGCGCGTCGACTGACCTATTTCATTCATTTACAGCGCGCTTTTGTTGTCGCCGGCCCCCGACTCTGGAACAAGCCGCCCCCTGATGTGTGTGCGCCGTCACAGACTTTGACCTTTTTAAAATCTGGCTCAAAACGCATCAATTGAGACTGACTTTCACCGCTCAATGATGTAGTGGCACTTCATTTCGTACAGTTTGTTTACACTGTTGAATGCACTGTATTATTATGGTGAGTATTGTGCAGGGCTCTATTGATAAATGTTGATTGATTAATTGATTATCTCGTATAGAGTTTGCAAAATTAACCGCATTGTAAATATTGGTCTATTAGTGCATTAAGATAAGATAAGATAATCCTTTATTGTCCACACTTGGGGAAATTTCATTGTTGCAACGCAGGTAGATACAGAGGTAGATACATTGTGGCCATTTTAAAAACACATCATACATTGTCAGGACGCAGGCAATAATTGATTTACAGACGTATTCCCGGGTAATTTAATGTCTCATATTTGACACTTTGGATGACCCAATTTCCCATAATCCCCTTGGGCTCATGTTGCTCAGTGACTTCCCTGTTCTCTATAGCTCTGGGGTAATCTCGTTATCTGAAGGACTATTGAGGAACCGCTGAGTGAGTGCCCAGCGAATTTCCACTCCTCAGCGTGACCCTTCAGTCGGCTTATGGTCTGAAATGCTCACGTCAATATTGTTCTTTAAAATGTTCAAAATAGATGCGTGAATTGTAAACTGAATACTGTACAAAATCTGGGATGGCCACAGCAAATCCTCAAACACAGACCGTACGATTTAGTCTTCTTCTTTTTAACACAGACCGTACAATTTAGTCTTCTTCTTTTTAACACAGACTACACAATTTAGTCTTCTTCTTTTAACACAGACTACACAATTTAGTCTTCTTCTTTTTAACACAGACTATACAATTTAGTTTTCTTCTTTTAACACAGACTACACAATTTAGTCTTCTTCTTTTTAACACAGACTATACAATTTAGTTTTCTTCTTTTAACACAGACTACACAATTTAGTCTTCTTCTTTTTAACACAGACTACACAATTTAGTCCTCTTCTTTTTAACACAGACTATACAATTTAGTCTTCTTCTTTTTAACACAGACTATACAATTTAGCCCCGATGCCCTCCCTTATTTAACTCTCTCCATTTATCCAGACATGCTGCTTAAACAAGATGAATACGGCACATTTAAGCTGCGGTATAGTATCAAATTATCATATATGTAAACAGGGATGGTGTAAAAAAAATAGTCGTAGCAGAAAACAGAGAGTTTTCTATAACAGAGAGTTTTCTAAGTTTAATTAATCTAACAGTGTGTGTGTGTTAAGTCACAAGATAAAGTCCTTCTAAAGAACAAGCCTTGGGCGGAGCACCAGATGGCAGGTCACATTAATTAAAAGAAGAGCATGGACTTAAAAAGCCATTTACTGGAACCATAATGTATCATTCAGGAAGAAACTCTGTATGTTTCTGAAAGCAGTGTATTTCCTCATTGGCTTCAATCAGCCCCAGGTAAAATAGTAAATGACAAACGTTTTCATTAAATGTCCTGCTTTCTGGCTTGACGATCTTTTAGACGACTGCGTTTACCTTGAGACATGACGAGTACTTGTCCCATTTTCGTCCTACTTTGAGCTCATTTTAGCCCTGAAATGTACTTGATTTGGTCCTTTTCTAGTCCTTGTTTAGTCCTGGTCTATTACAGGTTTATTACAGGTGTTTAGCCTGAGTTTAGTGCATGTTTTGTGGTCAATTGTGTTTGAACGCAGCCTTAATGAGCACTCAATTATCCCGTACTTTTACTCACACATGCAAACCTAATTGGTAGGTAGTAAATATTTCTATTAAAATTATGTATCTGTTCACTTATGCCAGGCTCCACGAACAGCCGACCGCAGGTTCATGAGTTTGAATCCAGCTCTTACATTTTCCTGCATGTCCTTCCCTCTCTCATCCCCATTTCACTCTACACTGTCAAAATAAAGCCTACGGGCCAAAAAAAAAGCTTTGTCTCACAATTAAAACTTCTGGTCTACAGATCCAAAAAATAAAAATATATGTTTTCAAATAACAAAATCTAGGCCTTTTCTTTCTATTCTTTCTGTAGGTAAAGTGTCTTGCAGTGGTCAAATATTTGAGGCTGAACATTATTTGAGAGTGAAATAGTGAAGCAGTTCTGTCAAAGTTGTACTGGATATTCATTGAAAAGTAACTTCAGGTCAAATAAATCCAAATAAAAAAATGAATAAAAGTCTTAGGAAGTCATAGCTTCATTATTATCCAATAATAACTGTATTTTTTTGTACTCACCAGTTTGTGTGGGGGACAGCCCTGTGGTGGTCTCAGGCAGAGAGTGGAGCGGTGCTGGGCTGCTGCAGGGGCCCCGGGGTCAGGGCCCTTATATACCGCTGATCAGGGAAGGAGATTATCCTTCACCTCATCACGCTGATGTGTCTTCATTATCAAGATGGCTGCTGGTGCATTCTGGAACAATGACGGAAATTATACAAGGACAGACAAATTAATCGGTGTAAAAGCGATGGATAAGTACTCTTAGTCTTTGAGCCAAGAAAATAAGACAAATCATAATAGTAATAATAATTGTCAAAGTAATTACTTCAACATTCATAATGTTTAACTTATCCAGGAAACCAAAGCAGAGATACATTTCTCCTGCTCCAGGCCTGGAAACCTACATCTACTACTACTACTACTACTACTACTACTACTACTACTACTACTACTACTACTACTATACTACTTCTACTTATTGCAACTAGTTTCTAAAGCTTTTACTACTAATCTCTAAAATTACCACTAACACTTTTACTATTCCAAATACTTTCTGACACTAAAATTACATTTTCTAATTACTACTAAAACTACTTTTTAAAACTACTTCTCCTACTTTCTAATAGTTGTACTTCCACTACAACTACTTTCTAAAACTACCTCTACTACTTCTACAAATAAACTCTAAAACTACTATTACCGTCTAAAACTGCCGCTAATACTTTCTAAAACTTTCAGATAGTTGTACTTCCACTAAACTACTTTCTAAGACTACAACTACATTCTATTTCTAATAAAAATATTCTTCTTCATAGCTTATATGAGTCAAATGATACAGGAGATTAGCATCACGTGACCCAGATGTGCGTTACTATTGACGTCGTGTTTGTAATCTTGCTTTGGCGTCACAGTTGTGCTCCTGGGCTTTTGTAAACCTCTAAACAAGTGGCGTGAATATTGCTTCAGTCAAAATGTAACTCCATGAGACCAACAAAAGTGTATTAGAGAGAGTTGGACTAGATCAAACAGTCAATTAAGCACGATAATAGTGATTAGAGTTCATTAGATTGATCATCTACTGGACAAGTCAACTTTAATATATAAAATTCACCACTAGAGGGGGTACAAGTCTTTTGTTTTATTTTTACATTTTTCAAACATAGACATAAAACATATACAAATATTTGACATAAGGCTTGCAGCATATTTTACAATTACAACATATTTTAAACGTATATAAAAGTACCTTTACCCACATAATAAAACAATAAACACATTTATTAGAAAATCTGATTGAGATGTAACGTCACGAGTGTACAGGAGTTATGGTGTGTGTGTGTGTGTGTGTGTGTGTGTCAAAGAGTGGACATTGTGAATCGTTGTTATTTTCCATTTGGTTTAATTCCGTTAAATATTCCTGCAAATCACGAATTACAGATGTAAATTTGCTATATTTGGCTCATAACGTCACTGTTTTCATGAGCCACGTGTCTCTGCGCATTGTCCTTTCAAAATACAGCAATTAAAATGACTCTGAGTGCAACTGAATCATGTTGTTTTTTAAATCAAAGCAATTCTTTAGTAATGGGTGTGTTTACCATAAATATTAAATGCAATCAGTACTAGAGAAAAGCTTTAACGTGGTCAAAACAACCCAATAAGTAAAATTACCAGGAGCTTACAGTCATATATTAGTGTACATACCTGCAAAGAGGCACTATATTAATTCCAGCTATTTTATTTACCAAAAAACATATCGTTTAAAGTGCATTTGAAATCATTTGAGAGGGAACATGGACCCGGCCGTGACAGAGGACAGTCCGGTTTTGTTCTGGATCCACTGGTTGTAGTTGGTGACCTTGGTGTAAACTCCGGGCCGGTTTTCCTGAGCGCAGCCGTCGCCCCAACTAATGACCCCAAACAAGAACAACCTGCCCCCGGCCTCGCAGACCAGCGGGCCGCCCGAGTCTCCCTGGGAGGAAAAGGGAAAAGAAACACACAAAAGAGCTCATATTTGAACTGCATGTTACAATGTTTATTATCACTGTTGTTTCCGTTGCATCGAGGTCGAAGGTAAAATGTAAAATAATCATATTCAACATTTCCTGGAGTTACAACTTTATCCTGGTACACATCATTTCAGAAAAAAAGAAACATTTGAGGCAGCTGGTTCTTTCACTGCATGCAATATATAAACAATAGTAGATTGGCGCCCTCTGTTGGTGATTGTAGGAAGTGGTACGTTCCCAAGGCAATATTATTTGAATAGATCCATGAGCACAATTTGATAAACAGATAGATAGTTTGTTGTGAAAGTAATAGAAGAGTTCCTGGGTAAATAAATCCACACCACAAACATTATCTCTGTAAACAAATAGATTTAAAATTTCAGAATGGAGGAAACTGGATGTAAATGTAAAGTGGAACGTACTGCAAATTCAATGGACGAACTGGAATTAACCACAGAATATCACTAAATATGAAAACTCACTTACATTTGAGTTATATCAAAGCTTTGGTTAAAGACATTTGCAATTGTTTTTTACATTTTTATAAAGGCAAATTATTTTACCCACAGATTTACATACTTTATCACAAAAAATGATGACAATCAAATAAATGTTCAAGTCTAGAAATGACAGGTTTTAAGAATTTGATCCATCTTTTGTAATAGAAAAGCAAACTAACTGACATTTCTACTGTGAAAGTTCAACATTTTTGAATTTTTTTTTGAGAATTTAAATCTGATACCTGCATATTTGTAATTAAATACCTAAAAATGCGTTATGGTTGACTTCACTTTGCCTCCAGTCAAGTTTGGAACATTGTTAGTACATTTTAAAGTTTCTATTGATTGGACAAAAACATCTCCAAATCGACTGTTGACACATTATATCTCAGAACTAAAGGCGCTTCAGTAAACTCTTGTGTTTCCTCAGTCATAAAATGTTGGGGATACCTCACAAGCGTCCCGGCTCCAGTCGGGGCGTCCAGCGCAGAACATGTTCTCTGTGATCATGGCTCCGTAGTGGTCGTCACGGCGACAAGTCTCATCTGCCAAAACCTGGACCTCGGCCTCGCGCAGCATCTGAGACCGGAACCACAGACCTGAGAGGTACACAACACAAGTATGGGGAACACTTTAGGGCAGCGGTCCTCAACCTTTTTCCTCGCAAGGACCAGTAACATCAGATTCACATTCCCAGGGAAAAATTGTTTTTGTTTCAATTTTTAATCCATTTGTTTAAGTTTGGCCTGAATTGGCTGCAGCCTGGATTAAAGAGTGGAAAGACACATTAGTGAACTACATTCAGACTACTGTGTAAATCATTTTAAACTTAAGATGATATTAAGTCATGCATTATTTTGTAAACCAGGAAATGTACATGATTAAAAATGTCAAACATTATCAAATCTTTAGATAAGCGCATAAACAAATAGCCTGTTGTCTTTGGGCGATTGGACATTTTTGAATGAAAGCCCAAATTGGGTCTAGACTTGTTTAATGTCAGTCTTAACCTTCTAGTAGTAAGACTTTGTTGCTCTTAATTCTCTGCATCTAAGACTTATAAGATCAAAAATCTCTTAATTTCCACCGGGATAATCACATTGCTCATCGTTATATTGCCCAACGCTTTACACAAGAGCAAGGCCTTCATAAGCAATCACTGACTCTGTTCATTCATTCATCAGGAGACTTTTAAAATCACTATTTATTTGTTGATAACATTTTAATGCATTGGATTTTTAAGCTCCTAATTCTTCATTGCATTATTTATTCTCTCCACATAGTCAGTGGTAGATACTAGTTAACCACAATTGCCCTGAGTCTGACAGATGGAAACATGGCTGCAAATCTCCAAAGCTCCAACCACACACATATAGCCAGAAGTTTCATATTTTCACCACCTTTGTTCCTCCTCAAAACAGCTTTAAACAAATAATTGATGAACAACGAGGACTAAAATAAACACTAACTATAGTTTTCTGCCACTTACATTTCATTTTGTCATTTTACATACTTTATTACTATTGTTAATGTTTGTGTAGTCTTAACTGGGGGTTTTCACTGTTCACTAGCGAAGCCAAACCAACACATTTCGAACAGTAAATTAGTGTACTGAAAAAAAATATCCTTTCTTTCCTGACTTTGTTGTTTATAATATTAAAATGGCCAAATCATTTAAATTTACTTTTTATATTCTTTTAATTTTTTTTTTAAATTTAAATTAAAATTTAAATTTATTTAAATTTAAATTTGTTTGGAATTGTATTATTATGAGTTTTATTCTATTTATTTATTGTCTCTTTTTAAATCTTCGGCTTTGTGTCTCTCTGTCGCAGCGGCCATCTTGGAACGACCTCAGTTGCTGTTTCTCAAGTCACTCCACTTTATGCAGCTTCTATTATTCCTATGTATTTATCCACAACCGCACCACAAAATCTCCTTTCTAACAGCAGTCATTTCCCCACATTTGTCTCGCAGGATGTCGTAACGTCCGCTCACCGTGTTTTTCTTTGCCGTATCCAGAGATCTCGCAGTTGAGTCCGGCCTGTAGACTCTGGTTCAGTGGAGGGAGACACGCGGCCTTCACCGAGCTGCTCTCCTCAGCACAGCGACCACCTTTGGGCCTTAACTTCACCAGGGCTGGAGGAGACAACAACATCCTACTATTAAAGGAGACATATCATGCAAAATCAACTGTAATGAGGTTTAAACCTTGTTACAGCAGCGTCTCCTCGGTGTTAGTTTACTCAAAGTTGCATTTCCGTCAATTCGATTCGTGGAAGTTTGAGCACCGTAAGCTTGAATTGTCCAAAAACTGTGGCTGGAGTGTGCAGAAAATTCCTGTTTTCACCTACCCCCTATGTCTGACTCCGCCCACATCCCTATATTCACTTCATTTAAAAAAATCAACAGAAAGTCAATGGAACTTTTTCTAGTATTAAAACGTTTTAGATCAATATTGCAGTTTACAATGACCACATGTAAAGCTAAATACCTGGAAAAAGCATAATATGTCTCCTTTAATAGTACAAAGCGAGAGAATATAATGACCAAAAAATTTAAAAAATAATCAGGGGAAAAAAGGAATAAACCAAACCCCAAAACTATAATAAAAGTACGATAAATATAATGTGTTCTACTCATACTAATAAGTAATATATTGTTTTTTTTATCCATTTACTTTCTTTATTTATGTGAAGCATGTTGTGATTAACACAAAATTGCAACTTAACAAAACAAAACAAAAACATTTTAGCAGTAATAAACTATAGAACCAGAGTGAACTACTGACGTTATTGACAAGCAAAGTTTTATTAAAGAAAGAGGCATTTAAGTGTTTGTAATGGGAAGTGTCTACGGTATTTTAAATTAAAATTATGCTGGAAATATCAATATGGATTCAAAAATATTGTGTGTGTTTGTGTGCGTGTGTGTGTGTGTGTGTTTGTGTGCGCGTGTGTGTGTGTGTGTGTGTGTGTGTTTGTGTGCGTGTGTGTGTGTGTGTGTGTGTGTGTTTGTGTGCGCGTGTGTGTGTGTGTGTGTGTCAGTGGTAAGGATAAACTGATTGTACCGATGTCGTTGTTGAAGTTGCCCTCGCTGTTGTCAAACGCTTCATGGAGGATTACTTCTTCAACCCTGAAGTTTTGCTCCGCGTCCAGGTCAGTTTGGTTCAGGGCGTTCTTCCCCAAAACCACTGAGAAACGTCGCCCTTTGGTTTGAGGGCTGCAAGAAGACACAATTTAAACAAACGCTTACATTGCACCACCGACACGGGTCTAGAGAAACGTCTAATTAGAGTAAGTGTTTATGGGTAAAACTGGATCAAAACAGTAAAGAACTCTGACTCTTATAACTGTGATGGCTATACAGCAGGGTTGCCAAAACTGTGAACTATTTTGCTTATAAAATGTGTTATTTATTGCTTATTTTTCTCCACTGACAATAACATTTTGCTATAGTACGTGGGATAATTGTTTAGCCAATTAAGTCAAATTAAAACTACAGTCCAATTCCAAAAACAGACAATATTTTGTTTTCAATAAGACCAAAAAGAAGATCAAAAAGGAATTACTAATAACATTCTTTATTAGAAACACTTTTCCCCATTATAAAGAGTTAATTGCAAGCTTTGTCTGCTTTTTTTTTTTTTTTTTGCATTATTTATTTATTTTTTGTACTTTTTTTGTATTTTTTTGTATTTTTTTGTATTTTTTTGTATTTTTTTGTATTTTTTTGTATTTTTTTTTTTTCTTTTCTTGTATTTTTTGTGTCTTTTGTGTCTTTTGCGTCTTTTGCGTCTTTTTTGTCTTTTTTTGTCTTTTTTGTCTCTTTTTTTCATATCAGCGTTGAAGTACTTTTACTCCTCTGCGAACACTTCCGTACCCGTCGGGGAAGCAGTGTGCGGCGGTGAGGACCCAGCAGGGCGAGATGAGCGTTCCCCCGCATCTGAAGACCTTCTCTCTGGATTTGCTCCTCCAAAAGATGGCGGCGATCCAGGGCTGAGCCTCCACCGTCGACACCGTCCCACCGACGATCTTCATCAGCTTTCCCCTCGTCCGAACGCCACAGGACGAACTCTCTGCGGGACAAAACACACCATAAAAACGTGGATAAAAAGGTCATTAAAAGGGTTGCGTTTTCTGTTGTCAAATCAACAGCATTAAGTACATTGCATTCTTACTTCTTCCATGATGTTTTCCAAAAAATATTCTTGCATTCACCCACTCAAATTTGCTTTTAATTTGTTCTTCTTACAGATTTTGGAGTTGTTTTTGTTTGACAGAAATTCAAACATTACATTTAGTTCGCGATGGGCTTTGAGCAGGTATGTCCAAACTACGGCCCGGGGGCCAAATGCGGCTCTTAGACCATTTTTTATTGGCCCTCCTGCTTCCTGCTAAGTGGATCCAAACAACAAAAAGTAGTAGGTTTTATTGTAAAATTGGAAAGATTTAATCATTTTGATGTTATACCAACCTAATAGTAATGTTTCAAGTCTTATTAAAGGTGTGGAGGCATCGAAACCATGTCAAATGCAAAATTTCGAATGATTCACTTCGATATTGTCTGGTTGTTTGTGGCCTTCTCCTCCGTATAAGTTTCAAAATGCGACCCTCAGTGAAAAACGTTTGGACACTCCTGGCTTTGAGAGTCTTAAAGCGTTCTTAAAACTGCTTGAGACGTGGACTGGGGACTTGGACTCACCTGGATTTGGTTCAGACTCTGTGGGTGCAGGATTGTCTGGATCTGAAAGAGAAGAATGTGTTTTCAAAGTCGTCAATGAAGCAAGACGACTACCAAAACAGACCAAAACAGGCGTGTTGCAACACCTTTTTAGGCAAATATCTAAGAATTTTCATTACAACGAAACTATATATAGTTTTGAGTATGTGTAGACTTAGATAATAAGGAAAAGATAGATGAACCTCTGCTGTTACTGCACTAGATGCCTTCTTTTCTAACCTATTCAAGATCATTTCATTGTCACTTTTAATAGCGTCGACGTTTTTGTGTATGTTTGCTAGCTTGCGTAGACATATGTGCAAAATTTTAATATTTGAGGACCCTGTTGAAAACCCACAACTATTTATAGACACTCTCCTTTGTTTGGTAACTCGAACCGTCAAATTGCCACTTAGGTTTTCTCAGTTTTGCAAACACTTTACAATTCTCTCCAAACAAGCCGCTCTAAATGTGTTTCCTCACAGTACAATTTGCATGTTATCCACATTACAATCCACTATAAAAAAATAATAAGCAAGCAATACTACAAGGATGATATAACTACTGTGTTTGTTTTACTTTTTACTAGATCATGTTCCGTTTCTTTTAGAATTGATTTTAAAATTTTACTTTTTGTTTAAAGCATTAAATGGCCTGGCACCACCTTATTTGGCTGAGCTCCTGCCTGTAACCCAAGCAGGACTCTAAGGTCAACAGGTCAGCTTTTACTGGACGTCCCCAGGGCCAGACTCAAGCACTGGGGGGATCGAACTTTCTCTGTTGCTGGTCCCAGACTCTGGAACAAACTTCCCCCCCGACATGCCCCCCCGACATGCACAGATTTGAACCTTTTTAAATCTAGGCTGAAAACTTTTTTATTCAGACAGGCTTTTAACACTATGTAATGTAATGGCACTTTATTTTATAGTTTGTTTTTATTTAGTTTTATGTTGTGTATTGCCTTGATTTTATTGTGAAGCACTTTGGTCACTTTAAATGTTAAGGGCGCTATAAATATAGGTTGATTGATTGATTGATTGATTGATTGAATGATTGATTGTTATTTGAGCCCAATCCTTGACAGTTGGTACATTCTTTGTCATAAATTTCTTTGTAATAGCTTTGTTTCCTGATGCCAAAAGTGCATTCCAGGTATCCATCTATTGTTTGCAGAAGTTTTATGTCCCAGCTACGGAGTTTTCAATATTGGAATGACAGTAATATAAATTGAGATCTAATTGAGTAAAAAACAAAGCTGGACTGCAAGGACTACACCAAGACGAGGACCAAACCAACATGAACACGGCCTAAAACGGTCTTACGTGTTTCCGATCCGCAGCGGGGGATGTCGCAGTACTCCCAAACCAACTCCTGGTCTTTACGAACGTAGCACCAGGGACGTCGCTTGTACAGGAGGTTCCTATGGGAAAAGTAAAGACGAGATCGTGGTGAGTAAATAACGTCCTTTGGCTTTTGTGTAGAGATTAGACTTTTCATGCAAGAACGTGTCGATACAGCAGTAAGATGAGTGCCAAAATACAGATCATTACATGCAAATCAATCATACACTGTTTAGATATAAGGTACGAGCAGCTATTATTGATGTTTAAGTGTCAAAAAAGTTCTTTGAGACACTATTAACAGATGGTGACCTAGTACTATACCTGCAGTAGTTGTGTCTCCCCTCATTGACGTCCGAAGCCATGTAGCGCCCCCTGGTGTCAAGGTCCCACTCCTGACAGCGCCGCCCGCTCTCAGACCGCGATACTGCGCCTCTGTAGTACAGGCCCCTGCCATCAAAACACTCTCCACGCGTCTCTGTGCAGACAAAATAATTATAACCACTTTCACACATAACAATACCAAGAACTAAGTCCCTTTAGTACCGCAATGAGTTATAAGAACCCAATGAGTTATAAGAACCCTGTCCTTGATCGCATTCACACAGCAACAGCGCCTGAAATCTGTGTTGTGTATTTAAATATCTGGTAAAAAATTGGCAAAAAAATATATTTTTGTTTAAATTGTGCTACTATTGAGCACGGAAATCAATGCATCTAAAAATGTGATGCACAAAAATACTAAAATGAACAATTAAACTCTATTAGCACACGTTTTGTAATTACTACTCAGTGAATTGTATTTTAGGAGGTTGTAATTTCACGTGTGGATCAATAAAACGCGTTCAAGTATGAGAATTAATACATTGCATAAATATTTCACATTACAGGCCGTGCACTTGTGTTACCGATAGTTCTGAGTGGAAATGACCTGCAGCAGAGAGAGAGAGCTAAAAAAATCCCCAAAGTGCGGCCCCATCCAGTCCCTCTCTGTATGAACATGCATCAAACTGGGACTGCTGCAAAAGGCGAGGCAAGGCAAGTTTATTTGTAGAGCACATTTCATACACAAGGTAATTCAAAGTGCTTCACACAACAGGGAAAATGCATTAAAATCACAAAGAAATTTATCGGACCACATTGGCAGGCATTCCAGACACTCCTTCCCATATTTATTTGAATTTCTCTAAAGAAAGACCTTTTAATTTGAATACATTTAAAAGGTGCTATTTTTAAGCTAAAATTTAAAGGTGTTGGGTACTACCTCAAAATAGTCCCAGATACATCTTTTAATATTTAAAATGTCAAAAATAACAAATAAATAAGGGTAACGTGTAAATAATTTAAGACATAAAAGAGAAAAGTGCAAAGAAAAATCCTTTCAGTCATATGCGCAGCTAAACAAAACTGTTTTTAGCTTAGATCTGAACATTGTCAGAGTAGAAGCCTGTCTCACACAAAAAACAGGAACTGAAAAATGAGCGCGGAAACCCCTGCTGTGTACACTGCAATGTCTGGACATGTACTTAATTCTTATTATAACAGTGGAGGATCTTAGAGCAGACTATCATAAAATGTGTGTCAAGGTGAATTGTGTAATATTTCTGGTAGAGGATCAGTTTAAAACAAAAGCATAACTGTCCACTTCAGTGCTGCACTCATTCATTCTCACACACTTTCAGAAGGTGTGCACTCCTACCCATACAGCACTAAAGTACAACGTTCCTCACCGATTTCACAGCGTTTTCCTCCAAACCCGTCGGGACAGAGACAGAAGAGTCGCTCTTTGGTGTAAACAGAGGGCACTGAGGTTCCTCCATTCAAACACTCGCCTCCCACTGAACACAATATTCATTTGTACAAACAGGTTTAGTGCAGGATATTCACAAAATGGCTTAGTAATTATAAAAAAAACTGATCTGAAGTTTTTTGTGTCCAAACTGAAATGAGAAGTTTTGGTAGTAGCAGTAGTACTAGTCATACAGTTATAGTAGTATAGTATGGCATAGGGCTGCAGAATATAGCACGATCGAAATCTTAATTTGAGTTGATGCAATTATAAATTTGAAAGGTTGCAAGTATTTAGATAATAGAATTTCCTTTGCAAAAAAACTAAATAAAAGCTATTTTTACAGAAAAATCTTGCTGTACCTCTACAAACATGTTCTGAAATGCATGATTCTTGTATTAGTTTATCATATTTCTGTATTCTCAAAACATAATGCTTCTGGACAGTGGTGGAAAGTAATGAAGTACTTGTACTATACTATACTGACTAGAGTATCAAGATTTACAAATGCAATTACCGTATAAGTTTGTAATAAAACTACAACTTAAAGCAATTGTACATGCAGTTCCTTTGAGTACTTTTGCTTGTGTATTTTAAAAGAAAACATAAAACAATACCATACACAAAAATATGTTACCTGAAGTTTCAAAGGACGATGAATATGACGAAGAATAAGACGAGGAGGAGGAAGAAGCAGACA
The DNA here is from genome assembly GCF_026437365.1 of Eucyclogobius newberryi. Lineage (NCBI taxonomy): Eukaryota > Metazoa > Chordata > Actinopteri > Gobiiformes > Gobiidae > Eucyclogobius > Eucyclogobius newberryi. Next base: position 9,059,882 of record NW_027315835.1, on the reverse strand, counting down.
AAGACAGCTCCTAAAAACAACAAAGGCAGGTTTAAAATAGAGATAAAACATTTCAAGACATATGCAACGTAAACGTAATGCTCCTCACCGGTCTGGCTTCTGTCAGTGCAAGCAGGCTCCATGTCAAAACCACAAATATTTCCATGTTTTGGGAGGCAGTTTGGAGGTGTTGGGACTTGACAGAGGCTGCAGATTTCAGTGCGGAGCGTCCGGGGTGTGTGTGAGTTTTGTTATGTCTGCAGCGCGCGGCCCACACAGTTTTGAGTCACACTTTATCCACTTGAAACTCAGGAAGTGCACCATCGGCTCCGGCATTCGCAGCTGCTGCCGCTCGGGATTAAAACATATTTTTTGTCATATTTCTGCTGTTCGTTCTTAAGCTGGTTTCGGTAAACGGGCAGAGCGATGGAAGGTGGTGGTGAATGTATGACCAAAAATAGCAGTAGTTTGATAACTTACTCACACTACATTTTATAGAGGGCTAGGATTGGACCTTCTTCCTCTTCATTTCAATTGAAGGGGGGGGGGGGGGGGGGGGGGGGGGGGGGCTATGAGAGCCTTCTGGCCCCTGGTCCCAACAAGTTCAATGGCAATTCTGGTTAAAGGCAATTTGGGAATAAAATCTGTAAATAAATATGTGAATAACGTCTTTATTTATTTGTATCTATTTATGTGTATTTATTTATTTATATTTATAACTATAATTATTTATTTTATTTTTTAAATATTTATTTGTATGTATTTATATGTATTTATATTTATTTGTGCTCATTTATTTATGTATGTATATATTTATGTATTTATTAAGTTAGTTAGTTTGTAAGTTATTTAGTTCTATATCTATTTTAATTGCTGCTGCAAAATGACTAATCTTCTCAGGGTTCTTTTATTTATGTATTTATTTATTTCAATTGTGTGTTATTTTTGTTGATATAAATTACCATCACAATCAAAAAGGAGCAGAGAGAAGAAAAAAATCGTGTAAATATCTGCCCCTCTCTCGAAATTTCATACAACTAAACAAAAAAAACCTATAGGAATATAATGCAATTCATCTACATGAAAGTGGATGGCTGGCTTATTGATATTTTTGCCGTCTCTATTGTATTTTCATAATAATGATCCCGTATCATAATCATGATCGAGTGTTGTACTGCATTTTACAGGTGGTGACAGGCTCATGAACCACAGATGTGTAGTGGATATTACATGAGTTTGAGTTATGTATCTGTGTGATGTTCTGAGTGATTGTGTGTGGAGCTTTATGCAGTTATGTGGGACTAAGACAGATAAAGTATTAAAGAGATTTAGCAGCCACATTTACTACTATATTCTGTATCAACTCTTTTTATTCCATATGATTACTTTAGTTTGAATATTACCGTATTTTCCAGACTATAAGTCGCACCAGCCAAAAAATGCATAATAGAGAAAAAAAAAACATATATAAGTCGCACTGGAGTATGAAATGCGGTTGCAAGTGTGAAAATAACAAATAATATCACATATAAGTTGCTCGGGAGTATAAGTATATAAGTATAAATGTAAATATAAGTCGCACCCCGGCCAAAACTATGAAAAAGGTGCAACTTATAGTCCGGAAAATACAATATATATGTGTTTCAGAGATTTTATTTGCCTTTGAGTGTAAAATATTGAAAGATGATGACGTCTGTGATGTTTTTGAAATTGTGCAATGACATAAAATACATATTTAAATAATGAAAACTAGCCTTCATATGAGTCAACTCAATATTACGTTCTGCCTCTGCACATGACATAATTCAGCAGGAATCACAGACATGATGGACCAGCTGTTACTGACTGATAGTACAAAACTCTCAGCCCGTAGGAATAGTAATAATAGTAGTTGTTGTATAGTCGGAGTACAATTATTGGGAATAATGTCACATTTTGATGGGCTTGTCACAGGAAACAGCTCTATTAACTTAAAGAACATAGTCTGAATATAAGCATGTTACTGGTAAAAGACCAAACCAATAATCCAATCATTTTCTTCCACTTCTCTGGAGCCATATCAGAGGCAGCAGTCTGAGCAGGGCGGCTCAGACTTCCCTTTCCACACACACTTCCTCTAGCTCATCCGGA